>NC_143013.1:115541651-115714151 GCF_055824585.1 Amblyomma mixtum
GACTAGTAAGCGGGTTACGGGCGACAGAACGTTTCGGGCTAGTATAGGGTACCTCAGATGTAACATCTGTAATAGGATTGTACGTAAAGCACTTGTTATCGATGACTAACTTATTGTACTTAAGCTTGAAAAATGGCAAGTTTGGTAGGGATTTAGCATATTCGATCAGCCCCTTTCTAGTTTCACGAGTCGCTGGTGAAAAATCCTCAGTTTTGCTGATTTCGTTTTCTTTTAGTTTAGCTTTTAACTCCACAACTTTTTCTTTTGACTTGTGGCTTTCGAATTTTACTATAACTGGGCGGTTACGGGAGGGGTGGTGTTGTCCTATTCTATGCGCGCGCTGAATGTCAGTCGAAGTTATCTGGTTACCGAGCAAGTTTAGCACTTTCTCTTCGGTCTGTGCCCATGTTTCGTTTTCATCAGGAATTCCGTGAAATAACAAGTTGCCTCGCCGGCTTTTGTCCTCGAGTTTGTTCATACGCGATTGCAAAAGCTCGTTTTGTTTCCCAAGATCGTTGATAGTGTGTTCCATATTTTCTTTAAGACTGTCTACGGCTTCCACCTTGCGCTCAACGTCCGCAAGCCTGCTGCCCATGTTCCCGAGAACCGATTCGATGTTTTGTTGACCTTGACGGAATTCTTCGGTACTTTTTTTCATTTCGAGATTATTGGCTGCTATTGAAGCAGACTGGTCCTGTAGTACTTGGAGGATGCGCAGTATTTGGTCGTTTTGTGAGGTTACTTCTGAAGTATTAGCCGTAGATGGTTTGACTTTATCGGGGTGGCTATCTTTCGAGTCTTGACGGATAACATAGCGTGTCGAGGGGCCGGGGTTTTCTTCGACATCTCCCGACATCAGTAACAGAAGGCAGTTGTTTAGACACTCGGATATTATTTGAAAGAAAACCCGTGGGCATGGGGACAGCAACAGGCAACGATTTTCGTTCTTTTTTGCGTATACAGAAACACAGTTACGCACCTGGAGCAGTAGAACAGGGTGTTTGTCAGCCATATGGCTGGCGCCGTGCTGTCCGCGTGCCCACTGAAGGGTGCAGGGCGTTGCTGTAGGTTTATATCCGGCGGTTCCCAGTGTGTAGATGATAATGCAGCTTGCCACGTGAAGAAACAGCTATCGGGGATTGCCAGGAGCGCTTCTGCATCGCCTGGCGGCAGAGGGATGTCAGCCTGTAGTTGAACGGGGTTGGCCGCAGGATAGCGGCTTTTGATGAAGCAGTTGGGATTGGGTCCACTGCCGAGCTGGAAGCCACCGTGCACCAAGACAGAAAGCAGGACCTGGAGCAGTAGAACAGGGTGTTTTTCAGTCATGGCTGGCGCCGTGCTGTCCGCGTGACCACATGGTTATTATTCTGTTATGGACGCTGGTCCGATAGTGACTTAAGGATTTCTAAGCCACCGTGCTGCCTTCTTGGGTGCTGCACATGGTCAGTGTTCGATTATGGATGCTGTTCCGATAGTGACCTAAGGATTTCTAAGCCACGGTGCTGCCTTCTTGGGAGCTGCACATGGTCATTGTTCGATAATGGACGCTGTGCCGATAATGACTTAAGCATTTCTAAGCCACGGTGCTGCCTTCTTGGGTACTGCACATGGTCATTGTTCGATTATGGGCGCTGTTCCGATAATGACTTAAGCATTTCTAAGCCACAGTGCTGCCTTCTTGGGTGCTGCACATGATGATTGTTCGATAATGGGCGCTGTTCCCATATTGACTTAAGCATTTATAAGCCACGGTGCTGACTTCTTGGGTGCTGCACATGGCCATTGTTCGATTATGGACGCTGTTCCGATAATGACTTAAGCATTTCTAAGCCACGGTGCTGCCTTCTTGGGTGCTGCACATGGTCATTGTTCGATTATGGACGCTGTTCCAATAATGACTTAAGCATTTCTAAGCCACAGGGCTGCCTTCTTGGGTGCTGCACATGGTCATTGTTCGATTATGGACGCTGTTCCAATAATGACTTAAGCATTTCTAAGCCACAGTGCTGCCTTCTTGGGTGCTGCACATGATGATTGTTCGATAATGGACGCTGTTCCCATATTTTTTGTCCGTATGTACTTAAAGGGACAGTGAGGAGAGCTCTATTAATATTTTTTAAAGCAAAATCCGATAGTTCGGCATTTCATGGCTTTGTTGCCACTTGGCCAGCAGCGAAAGATGCATTTATTTCTGAGAAATTTGGATTTGAAGTTGAAAAAGTTTTTCTCACCGCTCTGATTAAAACTTGGGACTTTCTTATGACGACACAGGACTAAGTGACGTGAAACATGACGTGCACATGACGTAACGTAGACTCCGTGATTTCTGCGGCCTAGCAGCAGCCGAAAAGAAAGCTACCGCCGGCCGCACATTGAAGGCATCTATCGGCTATTGCGGCTGCCGCTACCGTCGCTTCATTTAAGTTTGCACCGGCGTTTTGCCAGCGTTACGATGAATCCCGTTCTCGAAGTAGTCTACGAAGTTCTCTCAAATAGACACCTTTAGCATACCGTGTACCTTGTTACCGTTAGCGGAATACCGGAGCCCGCCTACCGCTGGTGAGCAGGCGCTGATTGGTCCCGATCCTGCAGGCGCGCGCGTAGCTGCCGGGTACGTGGCGTCATCTGGCGACGTCAACGAGATTTGCACATAAATTGGCTGCGCCTCAGCGATTTGTGGCTTCTCGTGTCCTAGTGTTGCTAGAACCATTGGTTCTAACAACACTGCTTTGTGCTATGACGTCATCACGCTTGTACTTCCGAGTTAGGCCTGTAGCGGCGATACCTGTATTTTGGTTCTTGCCCTTTTCTACGTTACAAGAGCTTTGTTGTCAGTATGAGTGGCGTTATTGTAATCAGGAGCTGGTATTCTGTCGACACAAGCCAACTTCAATTTCTCCTCAGTGTCCCTTTAATGTCCCGCCGCCGATTTTACACAGCATTATTTCGCACAGCACAATGTGAAAAAATACTGAACTACTGGTAAGAATAACTAAATTTCTAAATGGGCGCTTTATCAATATTAATAATGAGATCTTTAAAATGCATGCACTGTTTTAAAGCCATCTAGACGCAAAAGACGAACGAAAAGATGTAATTAGATAAATCACCTGTGTGGCCTTCAAGAGCAGTTATTATGTGGCTTACCAAAAATTAGCTACTACGGAATAAGCGATTATAATCCTATGATTTAGTTACCATTTATTAGTGAATTGGGTTAGGACACAATTTTTCTTTCGTAATTAGATTGCAGAGACCATCTAAAATTGCAGCATAAGCATGAAGAAAATTTTAATTGCCTCATCTGACGCCACTCCAGAAGAACTGCATTTACTATATCATATTGCGCAATGAAATCTATCCTACGATGGGTAACAAAAGTGCCTACAGAAAGCATATAGTTACCAGTGATTTGTTCCCAAGTATTAAATTTATGTTAGGATTACTGTTTTCTTGTAGAAGACAATCGCTGTACTTTTCGAGGCCAACGATGGACGCTTGGCGACGAAACGCTGCGGGTGAAAATTTCACATCCTGGACTATAACTATTGTTGCTGCACGCGAAATATGACGTAGGCTTCCAGTCCTGACAATGCACAATGCCGCCACTGAGATCTAATATGCTTTTAAACTTTGCAAATAACCGCGGAGGAAATAAGTTAGAAGCAGCGGAAAGAAATTAAAGGTGAGAAGTTGGTTGGTAGAACGCAGCAAGAAAGCAGATTAGCCGGAGGGAGACGAAAAAAGAATAAGGGTGTTTTTTGAAAAGCGCGTGTTACAAATTATATCCTCGACGGATGTTCAATATATTTTGCTTCCTCCTGGAAAATCCTAGAACTGCCGCATCTCCAACGTGACAATTGGCTCCCGACTTGTGCGTAGAGCGCTTGCTTCCTGTTTCGGTTTTGGCTTCTGCGGGCTCTGAGGGAGCGAAACATGAGGCTGTAATAACTTATTTAAACCGCACTTTGCTATCTCTAGTTCCAGTTCTGTCGTTCCTAAGGTGCTGCACACCCTACACGCTCACCTGAAATGCTGCATGTCCAGTCCCGTTAGAACCACCTGGGTATGGCGAAAAGAAATTAAAGCTACTGTTCACATTCTTTGCTAACAAGTGGAAGAAAGAACCTCTTGATTCGCAATTTTGTTTGAGCTAGCCTCTAGATCTTTTATTCGAATCGTTTATTCCCCCCCCCCCCCTTCGTCTTTTCCTTCCTTTATATTCTCTTCATTTATCGCCGTGAGCACGTTCAGCCGCCAGCAGAATTTTTTCCGACAATATTATACCTCACACAATGTTTGGGTTTAGGGCACACTTGTCAACCCAGGACGTGTTACTGCAGCTGAAGATGGAGGTTATCGATCCCCCGCGCAAACGAAACAGTAGGGCCATACTAGCATTAGATCTGAAGGGGGCTTTCGACAACGTGAAGCATTCCAAGATTCTGGACAATCTACAGGGTACTCACTGCGGAAAGCGTACCTTTGATTACATCAAGGCTTTCTTGCAAGATAGGCAAGCGCACATCAGGATTGGCGACACGAGGTCCGAGGCGATACCCATGGGCACCAGGGGGACGCCTCAGGGAGCAGTCCTTTCTCCACTGCTCTTCAACGTTGCCCTCATGCATCTGCCGGAACAACTTAATGCCATAAGGGGAATCCGCCACGCCCTATACGCGGATGACATAACCATATGGACAACGGAGGGAAACATGGGACAGATGGAGGAGGCCCTCCAAGAGGCTGCCAGTACGCTTGAAAAGTACGCTGAAGAATGCGGACTGCGCTGTTCCCCGGACAAGTCGGAGCTCCTCGTCCTGCGAGGGAAGGGGGATACTGCATCGCTGGAAATCTCCGTCCATGATACACCTATTCCCGAGGTGGAAACAATACGGATTTTGGGGCTGCTCATTAACAACAAGGGTGTGAACGCAGCAGCGATCACCAAGCTCCGAACGGTGTGCGAACAAGTCATCCGTATGATATCTCGGATCACAAGCAAGAAAAACGGCATGCAAGAACAGGATACCCTTAGACTAATACAGGCCTTTGTCATCTGCAGGATAGTGTACGTGGCCCCGTACCTTCGTTTGAGGAAGACCGATCTAAACCACCTGGACGTTATCATTCGAACGGCTTATAAGAAGGCACTCGGCCTACCCATGAAAGCATCTACGGAGCGTCTACTAAAACTAGGGGTACACAACACGGCTGATGAATTGATTAGCGCCCATCTTACAAGCCAGGTAGTGCGACTGGCCACAACTAAGACCGGCCGCAGGGTCTTAGAAGATTTAAACATTAGCTTTCCGCAGCAAGTGGCTGGGAGACAAGATATACCTAAAGAGTGGAAGAGCAAATTCCTTACGCTTCCGCTTCCCAAAAACATGCACCCGGAGCATCATCATGCTAGA
Source organism: Amblyomma mixtum (assembly GCF_055824585.1). Lineage (NCBI taxonomy): Eukaryota > Metazoa > Arthropoda > Arachnida > Ixodida > Ixodidae > Amblyomma > Amblyomma mixtum. The sequence continues at coordinate 115,547,069 of NC_143013.1, forward strand.
CGAATGGCGAGGAGCAAGAAGATGAACGAGTGCTATTCAACAAAAGAAGGAGCCTTCTTCGTGGACGCTGCGGGTCCTGTACAAGGAATATCAACAATCTCAGTGGTGCACCAAATGCAAGTCGTGGACGGGCTTTCAGTTCGTAACGGGGATACACAGGCTATGGAGGAAGTAGCGATAGCCCTAGCCGCAACGCACTCCGAATCTAAATACATAGTTACAGATTCCCAGGCGGCTTATAGAAACTATATGCGTGGCAGAATCACGCCGCTAGCCTGCAAAATTCTTAGTCAATGTAGGACTTCAGCTGAACGGAAGGAATTAATATGGGTACCAGGTCACCAGGGAGTTGAAGGAAACGAGCGCGCACACGCTTCGGCCCGAGCTTTTCTTCCCCAGCATCCTTCTACGTCCTCCCTTCCTGATTCTGGCTCCCCCTCTCCGCTAACGACATATTCAGAAATATTGCAACATTTGCGCCTTGAAAGGCAGACACTCCCGAGGCCCGCTAAGGGTCTCAGTAAATCAGAGGAATGTCACCTTCGCAGGCTACAAACTATGTCTTTCAATAACCCAGCTACGCTTCACGCCATTGAGCCCGAGTCCTTTTCGGCACAGTGCAAATTTTGTGGCCAGAAGGCAAACTTGTACCACATGGTATGGGCTTGCCAGAAAAATGACAGCATTGAGATCATAAATCAGCCAACGCGGGAGGGCTGGGAGGCGGCCCTGTCCAGCTCGGACCTCGAGGAACAACGAGCCCTCGTCGCCAGAGCACGGGCAGCGGCTTTCACCAACGGCGTCCCGGACTAGGGACCCGATCAGCCTTCCCTTCAACTAAGGCTTTAATAAACGTTTTCATCATCATCCGACGTGTCGCCAAGCGCCACTCGTGCGCACGCGGCTGTCATCGAAGAAGAAGACCACGATCGAATTCGTGCGGTCGTCGTACCTCGTCCGAGCAAGAAGCGGAAGGCTATCCAGACGACGCCTGCACCTCTACATAGACCTCGCCTTCAGTGAGTAACTCGGGAGGACCAGGGGCGTTTCTTACGTTGAGAGCTGTGCAGTGCCGGCTATGTAGGCGGAGCTCCTGCAGTACTGAGCCTGGGGTGACCGCCATGACAGTCTCGAGAGACCCAATGTTTGAGGCATATTTCTAGTGCGCTAGCACCTATAGTGCCCATTACCCGCATTTAGCCGCTGTGTGTTTGTATTTATGCATTCCTCTGTTTGTCTAAGCCTGTTTTGCGGCAGGCTGCTCGTCTCAGGCAGCAGCTCAACTAATCGCGAGAGGCCGCTCGGGAAGCTCAACCCGGATCGCAACCCGACCCAAGCAACCCAAGTGCCCCATGATGGCAGCATCCGCCTTAGAAGGGCAGTCGAGCATCGCTTAACCGCTGCACCACTGCGCCAGGAGGGCTGGGAAGACTCGCAGGGATCTATGAACGTAGAGGATGAAGAATATACCGCATATGAACATTAATCCACTATCGCTATCCAAACAACTGGCATCCGTGAACACTGGATCTGGACTCAGGAACCGAAGTTGAAACCTAACTGCTAGCACACATAGCTCCCATTTTTCTTTCACTTTCGGCTTTCCTTCTGTTGAGACTTGCGTATTCTATCCTGATTCGGCTGCAGTAAACGGGAAGCTGAACAAATTGCATGCGTTCTGAAACTGCACCGAAGCTCCTTTTCGACAATCGTGCTCAAGGAGTGGTATGAGGACTCCCAGGAAGCTAAGAATGAAAAGTACAGATCGATCAATTCTGCAGATGTTGGTATCAACCTGTTGAGTTATAGCGTGGTACCCTTAAGGGGGAGGCTATGTATTTCCTCTAATAGTATTCAAAAGGTACCTCTTAATCAGAAATATTGATAAGCCACTTGGCTAGTGTACGTTAGTAGTGAATAAATTCGGAATGGAAACCTTCAAAACTGAGTTTGTTCTTCCGACGGCCCTAGGAAGCCCGCTCAGCTTAATGCGCATAAAGTTCCCGCCAGTGCTCCATAGACGGCCCGATAGACAGAGGGAATGTGACGAACAGCGCTCGCAGCTTTTTAAAATAGCATTTTATTTATTCGTGCCGGTCACTATGCAAATTGCGCCGCTCATTCATCATTTACCTCGAGCAAAAAGTTGCCTTCAGCTATTATAGTTGTTTGTCATGACATTTTTTTTTTTTGCAGCCAGGAGCTGCTTTAGAGCCTGTACTGTCGCCACCAATTATGGCAAATTCTTCCGATGATCGCAGCTCACGCCTTACGGGCGACTGAATTGATATATGACTTTACAGTTTACGCAAGGATACGCCTATGTAGGAGTTGGAAGGGAGCAAGCCGCCGTCTAGTGCCCTCCTTTTATAAAAGGGGGTGCACTAAACGACAGCATCTTTCCTTTTCACTGGCTTCGTGTTGAGTGTTTAGCCATTCTCCCCTGCGTTAATGCACGTACAGTACATTGTCGGAGACCCATCATTTTTCTATCACAATCGCCCCTATAATATTTGTCATCCTACTGTACGTTTTAATATCTCTCTGAAATAGACATGACTTGTCGCGAATGTAAAACGCATCAACTAAATTTCAAATACGCAGCACATCTTACACATCTTGCGAATGGAACGCCTTCTCTTCTTTCCAGCCCAAACACCCACATCGCCGTCCCACGACCCATCACCGGCTGAACAAGCTGTAGTGGGCAGGTAGCCTCCTGTTCTGCAGCTGCATTAAGGGGCCTTTCTCTAATCATGACTGAAGAAGGGAAAGCAGCTGAATCTGACAAAATACTTGCTGATGCGAAGGGAAAGGAACACAAAGAGGCAGTCGCTTCAACGGTTTCTTCCGCAGTCACAGCACAACCAACCGCGACGAATCAACCTCGACCTAAGTCAGCTTATATCGTAGGGTCAGCGGACGAGCCCGGACATTTAGTCGCTGGTACGGAGGCAGGGGCTCCGTCCAGAGAACAACCTGACGCCCCATTGTCAGCTCTAAAGACATCTCGAAAACGGCACAAGCACAAGCGTTCTTCACACAAGCCTCCACGGGGTCCGGATGACAAGGCCGATTCGGCAGGGCACGCGGGAGCTGCTCACGTGAAACGACACAAATCCAAAGTTGTCGACGAAGGCGGCTTCCATCTAAACAAGGACCAAAAACCAGGCCAAGCGCCGCCTGCACGTCCCTCGCAAGCTGATGACGCAAAGACTGTAAGCCCGAAGGTCGGAAACCCGAAGCCCGAAGGCAGCCTGTCCGAAGAGCAAGAGGTTAAGCCAGTAGAGGTCGTCGGCGTCGATGGAGCAGGTGCAGGAACGCTAGGGAGCCACATCGCAGACGAAGCGCGCCAAGAGGAGTTCGGCCATTCAGGGGCCTCTGCCACGGTAGAAACGGAACATGAAGCAGACGACGGCACGTTTGCGACAGTTGGCGGTGCAGGTAAAACCATTTGGAGCTCTAATGCGACTGCAAGAAGCGAGGCCACCGACTCGGCTCCGCTAGCATCTACCAGCGTAGCCGGAAACGGCAAGGGGAATGGCGGTTCGCCTGTACCCGCTGATAGACAAGTAGCTGCAAAAGCCGAAGTGAACCCCGATTCTGCTCCAGCCACTCATGCTCAACCAGATGGAAGTGAAGCTGAAGTAGGTAGGAATGCCGATGCTGATGTCGATGCAGCATTAAAGAGAGAAGGAATTGCGTACGATATTGACGGAAAAACAGGCATCACACTGCCGCGTGAAACCAGGAGGAGATCGTCGGCTGCAGTTAAAATTGTGGCACCAGAATCCGAGTTCAAGCAGCCACACGGCTCTGACGCATCGGCGGGAACAGTAAAGTCCTCACGTGGTAGCAAGGCGGCGCGACCTGGTCGAGTTCCCTGCCGAAAGTCGGACGGAGATCTGCGCTCCTTGTACTCGCTGGTGGCACTCAAAGACCTGGCAAGTAGAATTAGCACCGCTCCTTTACTGCATCCTTTGTGCCTGCCCTGATTTCACACTTTAGCCACGCTTTGTAAGCAGAGTTTTTAGTGGCTCTCTAGCAATTAAAATTGTATCTGTAAAATTATTTGGCACAATGGTCGTTTGGGTGACGAGAGACACGAGGTCCACGAAGAGGTTGTAGTATTGTGGCTAACTGCAATACTACAAGCCAATGATGCGTTCTTTAGCGATTGGGGAAGTGGCCAATTAAAAGACTACCGAGCAATTAATTTTTTTTCGTTTTGAATATGTCCAGTTTCACCATTATATGATAAAGAAATATAGAAATAAATTATTTACTTGCATGTGAACATCAGAAACGCCCGATTTCATTAGAATTAGCGAGAGGTTTGTTTCGATGTAAAAAAGAGCGTAAATCCAGAGCGTAGGTGCAGACGAGAGGCGCTCGACCCGTATCCTCTCTTGTGTGTATGTATTTCGCGCAACTGCCATGCCGAAGTATTGAACCAACTAGCCCGAAAACACGTTCTACTTGGACTTTATGCATGTGATAGATATTTTTAGCACGCTGGAAGTCGATCAGGAAACTGCACAGGTTTCCTGTTGACAGGCAAATTGTGAAATACTGGGTTAGTCAACAGTCAGTTCGTTGCGCACAAGAACATTTCCTCTGGAACAGAGCTTTGGCATTTTCCTTTGTGTCCCAACGACATCGCGCTTCACTCTGATCCGTCGCCCTTCCTACCGTCTACCTCCTAAGAAACTAACCCCTCATGTAGTAGCCTTTAATGAAGCATTTGAGTCCTGCAGTCCATACTTAGTAGGGAATGTTTAGCGGAATTCCTAATGGAGCGGCACGCTTTAAAGAGGGATGTCAGGGTATTAAAATGACATTGCGTCGTCCGTCACAATTCCATATTCACCAACCTCATTACCGGGTTCACTTTTCATTTCTGCTTATGAACCAATTCGTAAAAAGATAGCTATGGTGTGTAAGTAAATGTCCAAGTTGTTATTTGGTTACCTTTACTGACGGCTAGCAGTTCATTTCCACGTAGTTCACGTGCTTCTAGGAGAGAGAGCATTAGCGCGGGCAGCCGGTTGAGGTACAGGAAAGCAGAATTTTCATATATTTGTGGACACCTGAACTGCGTAGTAAAGGAAGATATAAAGGAGGCACGGAGAGAAGGAAGGAAGGAACAGGTGCCGTAGTGAAGGGTTCCGGAATAATTTCTACCAACCGGGGATCTTTGACGTGCTTTGATGTCACATTTTTCCTTACGGCGTGGCTCTGGTGTCCACCGAGACATGTGAAACAGGTACTGCGCCATTTCCTTTCCTAAAAACCAATTCACTTCTCGGCTAGAGGTGGGCATTTTTTTTTTTTGAGCCACGATGTTTCTGGAAGCCTGTTTCAATTCCTTTCAAGCCGTATGCCGCGCTCGGTTTGTTGTTGGTTACCGACAGACTCGTCATTGCACCTTTTCTGTTTTCTCGTGCCCTTTCGAAACCCCCAGGCAACCACGCTGAGGGCCGACTCGCCGGAGCGAGCACATCTGGGGACACGTACCAATATGGACGGAGACCTTGAGCCCCGAGTGACGTGGCTGTGGTTCGCCATCGCTCTCGGGGTGGCGGTGACGCTGCTTCTGTGGGTCAGCGGGGGAACCAAGGTCGGAGAGCGGACGGTCTGCTCTTCGAGCGCCTGCGCGCAGCTGTCGGCGGTCTTCGAGGGCGTGCTCAACTACAGCGTCGACCCCTGCGTTGATCTGGACGCGTTCGTCTGTTCCGGAGGGAATCTAGGACCTCGTAGTCTGGTCGCCCAGCTAATCAAGGAGTACGAGCTCACCATGGTTCAGCTCTTCCTCGGTGGCAAGACCACTTTCGCGGCGTCCAGGTGAGTACGCTGTCAGAGGATGCATCGACGTGCGAGTCACTCTCAACTAATCTGCAAGGATGCGAACAGAAAATGCGGCCAATTCATCACTGCATGCACCACTTGAGGTTTGTGGAATTGCAGAAAAGTTAAAAACTTTATGCTGTCAGCAATTTTCATGGCTGAAACGTACCAAGAGTGTATACCCACTGATCTCTGCTATATACAAAGAAAAGATTGGGTATACTACTTCGCAGGTGATACTGTCCAACTTGTGAGCTTGCATTCTGTTAAGCGATGGGTGAGCTACGCCACCTGTACAAGATTGACAGCATGTGGTCTAATGTTTTCATAGAGACTAGGGTATTGCGAGGTCAGGGTTCTCCACTGACGTTCATGATAGGTTCTATTCAACTCCATAATTAGGAGTGTGTGATGAGAGGCTAGTTGGTAAGACATTCTGTATACATAAAACTACGCAGGAGACAGGACACAGAAAAAAAAACACTACGCTCGTCCTGTCTGCATCTTTTCTGTGTCCTGTCTCCTGCGTAGTTTCATGTCTTCAGAACATAATTAGGAGACCACGTTCTAGTCTTGCGTCCTGACGATTTCCCAGCACTGACCACGTTCGACGCCACCAGCCTCAGGACTGACGGGAGTGAGGTGGTGCTTAGAATTTCTGAAGCAAGGTGCCCCGATTTTACGTTTATTTACGAAGTTCCCAAAAAGAGGATGCTTAGATAACTTCGCTTCTCTGTAGAATTTTGCACATAATGTTTAGTGCTCACAATGATACCAGGTCCGGCAAGGTTCTACTTATCTGTTTCTGTGCACTAAAAGACAAAAAGGTGTTATGAGGAAGCCTCTGTGCATTGTGCGCCATGGTCCACACAGAAGTTATCTCAAAAACTGAAAGCTGCCGTGATAGCTACCGTGAGCGTGACGATACACGAGAAAATGAAACCTAAGAACAAGCGGAAGAACCCTGCCCCTACTGAAAAATCCGGTATGAATTTTAAACCGGAACCGCATACCGGGTTATTGTACAGGATTTGCGATACCGGATTACCGAAGTATCCTGTATAAAACAGGACAGTCCTGTATTGTACAGGTAGTCCTGTATTGTACAGGCTAGCCCCGTATTATACAGGAGGGCCTTGTGTCACAGGACAACGGCAGGAATAAAATGCTTGAAACATATTCCACTTGTACTAAATCTGCCCAAAAACTGGGGCAATTCTCCAACAAGTGCCATAAGTGTACATGCCAAATGCTGCAATATACAGAGCCTCAGAAACTGGTAATCTGCGATTATAAGCGATTCGCATTGCAGTCGATGTGCAATTGAGCTATTTTCTCCCAGCTTTCACCAAGTATTGGTAGCTTGGTGAGTATTATAATGCATCAAAAACTCCAAAAGATGTTTATTTTTTTCGCATGTCTTGAACCAGCTCACTGAGGTAATAATTTAACTCTTTGCGACGATCTACCGGCGCTGGGGTCTCTACAGGGTGCTGGCCAACAAAATAGTCAAAAGCACCTGCAGAAAAGAAAATATGATTGCTAGTACATAATGCCCCCAGCTGATCGTTTAATTGGGCACTGACACACAACATAATGCATTCATCACTGTGACATGCAACTTACGGCCAATGGCTTGTAGCTTTTCAGGCGTCATTGAATTTCTGCCCACTGTGCAGGCTTCTGACTTCAGGTACCGATGGCAAGCTTGCCCTGTCACGCTCCTTTCCAGGAGTTTTGGAGTCGTGCAAAGGCTGCGGGCTGCGTCCTTGCAGAAACGCCAATGTTTGGGTGCCACCGTAACTGCTGCCCACTTTGCCGAAGGAATAAAAATTATATTCCCGAGGTGGACCTGTATGCAATAATCACAAATGTATACCCCAGTAGCACAAACGGGGCTCAGAATTGCGGGCCCTCGAGGGCCCAGACATGCCAGGCGTCTCATGACGCCAGGCCCTGAGCAATGGCAATGCTCAGTATCGCGAATGCACCTCACGCCTTTCGTATTTGAATGAATAATGTATTGCAAATCTGCGTCGTAACATTGTTGTTGTGTAAACAGGTTTCTCGGACGATTCCAATGCTTGCGTGGTCATCCTCCATTAGTTACGGTACATACCGCACCATCGATGCGATGCGTGATACTTGTTCAAGGTCTTGAGCCGCTCCCCCTCAGGACGCTTATCGCTGATTGCTCTCGCACGTATACACCATATGCCTCTGTAAAGAAAGAATACAAACCATAAAACTAATTTTAGTCATGCGTTCATCATGAAGGACAAGCAATTTCAGTATGCAACTGAAGAACAATTTTGCGCTATTTCGTCCCTCTACGCTGTGCAATCTACAAACTGCTAGTTAAAAAGACATGGACATTAAGAACGTTTCTGTTGACGCCGAGCATAATCGAGACGGAGGCAATACTTAAAGAACAGAGGGATTTAAAATGCGTACTTACGTCCTAGCAGCACGAAGTCGCCGTCATAATATCCGCCTTCACCACCGTGGCCTCCGCCGGTCAAATGTCAGTAAATGTTACTGTTCACCACTCACGTCTTTCGGAGCGAAGTCATTCATCACTGAGACAAGGACGATAGGGTTCCACCATATTTGCACTGGACGCACGCGTGGAAGGCGATGTCATCTTCGATTATGAATTGATCAACACAACACGAGGAAAGGCGCAAAAAATTGTACAGCACAGATTCAACGCGGACGAGCGAGTGCCAGCGTGTTTTCGCAGCTTCCTTCATCGCCTCACACTCAACCCAGCCGCAGGAGAGAAGAAAAATCTGTCCCAACGCAACGCAGAAAAGGCCGAGGAGGACTTCTGCATGGTCACCGCGCAGTTACCGGGCACAGTGAACAAGCAGAATCGTGGGACTATCCATAGGTGTTACCTGGCAACTCGATAATGGCGCATAACGGTTCTGCACTGTGAAACCCAGAGTAATCTGCGCAGGGCTTACGAAGGCTGCTGGCGGATACATACTAGCCGTATGCCCGCACACAGCCGGCCTGGCTTTGTCAGGGTGCTGTACGAGAAGCCAATATGGCGGTTGCCCGCAATTCACCTTCATGCAGCCCCCGTCTTTCATGCACAAACTGCATGTTTTGCCACTGCGCAGCTCACGCTTAGCCCTTTTCTTAGCCCTTTCAACAAAACCGTGTACGTGTTGATTATCACACTTATGCGCACGCTGCCCGCTGCCCCCCCTCCCCCTAAAAAATATCTACTGGCGTACAACAGACAATCTGCGGAGCAAGCACCTAACCCACGCAGCACATATCGCTCTGAATACAGGCTGGTCTGTCTGGTTTGAGCTCCGTACCGGACTGGTCTGTCCGATTTGAGCTTCACCAGGAATGGACTGTCCGGTATGAGCTCCGTACCGGAGCGGTCTGTCCGGTTCGGGATCGATACCGGACCGGTATGAACCGGTATAGCCATCAAACCAGACGTGTCTCGACGGTATGAGTGATACCGGACAGGTATGAAACCGATATATTCCGGTAAAATCCGGTTTACCGCGATACCGGATTTTTCAATAGGCGCCCCCGCCGTGGGTGGCCAAGCCGGGCGATGTGCCAACGATAGATACCGGACCGGTATGAACCGGTATAGCCATCAAACCAGACGTGTCTCGACGGTATGAGTGATACCGGACAGGTATGAAACCGATATATTCCGGTAAAATCCGGTTTACCGCGATACCGGATTTTTCAATAGGCGCCCCCGCCGTGGGTGGCCAAGCCGGGCGATGTGCCTTGTAAGGGTCTGGATCGCGCTGACGAGCGCCTCCTCATCAAAATTCTCACTAACACTGTACTGTGCCCGGCGGTGCTTAAACATTTCAATACATCCTTTGATGGCACGTGCCAGTTCTGTGGGGAGGTGTCTGACACCTTCCACATGGTTTGGGCGTGTCAATCTAACCCATCTATCATCCCAAACCCCAACCCCACCAGAGAGGACTGGGAGGCGGCCCTGCTCGGCTGTCAAGATCTAAAGAGCCAAAAGGCCTTGGTTAACGGACGCGGGCGGCGTTGCTTGCCAATGGGGCCCCGGAATAGGGGCTCCACCTAGTACTGTGAGGGGAAAGGGCCAATAGGGCCTACCCCAATCACCTCTCTGTAAAATATTTAATTGCCCATAAATGTTTTTCACCACCACCACCAACGATAGAGCCGTCGGGAAACCCCCGAAGCAGGAAAAAAATTCCATCTGGTCATTTCCATCTCCACTGCAGGGACCGTTAGCTTAAAGTCAAATTAGAAACGGTTACGATGATGGGAGAAACGACAACCACACTCCTTACCGACATTACTAGGGCAATGACGACCGATGATTGTACGTTGCTATGCCTCAGCACGGTTTCTATGAGCTTGACAAAGAAACGTTTTTTTTTTTTCGCGCAGCTTCAAATACTTGAAGAACACATCGCGAGCTAGTTGGTTTTCCATCACATGAAAACAGCGCAAACTACACAAAGGACGCTGAAAGGGGAGACGAGACACAGACACTGACGAACAAGTGAAATTTTATTGCTCTGACACATCGGTAAATCTACACAAGGCATCAAAAACAACAAGAAGGATAATACATGAAACAGACAATCGTAGCAGGAAACGAGCAGGGAATGATGAATGTCGAGCTTTCGCAAGGAAACGAAATTCCTCATCCAGAAGGGCTATGGATGGGGGGCTGACAGAGCGGTTTTTTAGGCTTGCGATTTTTTTTGCTTCAATTATCTCTCGCGTGTTCGAAACAAAAACCTTGTGTTCGAAATTATTTTACAATTTTAATGCGATAGGATTCAACTTCAAATCAGATGCAAATTGTACCGTGCGTTGTCACGAAATTCGCAGATGTGTCGAGAGGGGCACGTGATCTTGCGACGTAATCACATCTTGCGCTAATAGGCCACATTGGTTCGTTAGAGGGGTTAGGTGACATCGTGACATCATCACAACCTACCTACTCTGTCGTATAGAACCCTGGCCACCAGTTTTTCAGCTGCCTGCGCACCATAGCCGGTGGCCATAAAAATACTGATTTGTTAAGGGAGGTCACGAGGCCCTCTGACGTCATCACAACATGCCCACCGGGCTGTGGGGATCCTATTTTCTAGATAGCAACCTTGATAGCATTATAGTTCACACGAGGAGCAACCAGGGGCCGTCCCGTCTAACAGAATTCACTGATTGGTCGAGAGAGGTAAATTAAGATATTTAATGATCTCCGGGGACACCACCTTCTGCGAATTTAAAATCCACTAGCACACAAGCTTCAGCGATGCCCTTCCTGTCGGCATCAATTCGTGGTCGGCTGTTTCCAACTTATTCTAGTACGGGCGTTCGAATTCTGTTTAAAATCCCTTCTGCACACAATGCTTTAAGACCTCGAATGTAGCGGAAGCTTGCAAGAACGCTAACAGTAACTTAATTCATAAGAAAGGAGATTTGAACATTACTTGCCGATCAGCTTACTGCTCGTTGCTTACAACATATTTACTTAAAGTGATCGCAAAAAGAGTCAATGCAACATTAATCAATCATTCAAATGACTCGGCAGGTTTTCTTAAAGCGTATAGTTGGATGGATGGATGGAAACAATTTTATTACACAAAAAAAAATCTTCCAGGGTGGTTCCCTACTGGTCCAGGAGTCCACGGGCTTGGGCTTCACGTAAAGGCCGATCCACCAGCCATTTCTGGCCGGCGGGCTGAGCGGTCCGTAAAGCAGCCTCCCAGGAAGAATGAGTGGGATTAGGCATGGGGGGTTCTGCCTTTGGGGAAGGACATTCCCAAAGGTAGTGGAAAAGTGTGGATCTTGATAGTAGAGCATTGTCAGTCTATCAATCAGGTGATAGAGAAATGCACAGAATATAACCAACTCCTAAATTATAGCCTTCATAGATTACGAGAAACCATTTTACTCAGTCGAAACCTCAGCAGTCGTGGACGCACTACGGAAGAAGGGCCTAGATGACCCTTCTGCAAAAATTTTGGAAGATATCCATAAAGGCTCCGCAGCCACTATAATCCTCCATAAATTGGTCTATAAAATACCAGTTAGGAAGGATGTCAGGCAGGGAGAGACGACGTCTCCAGTTCTATTCATCGCCTGTTTACTGGAGGTACTCACAGACCTGTACTAGGAACAGTTGAGGATGAGTTAATGGGGAAGACCACGGTTATCTCCGATTCGCTGATGACATAGTAACTGGGGATATGAATTGCAAATCATGATCACTGACTGAGACAAGCAAAGCACAAGGATGGGCCCAAAAAATTAATATGCGGAAACTAAGGTATTAATCAAAAGCCTCGGGAGGCAACAGCAGTTTGCGATTGGGAGCAAGCCACTGAAAGTAGCAAAGGGGTACGCCTGGTTAGGGCACGTAGTGGCCGCTAATCGTTACTATGAGAGTGAAATAACTAGATAAATAATAATGGGCTTAAGCACATTTGGCGGTTTCTGTCAGGTTTTCCATGGCTGTTTAGACGTATTCGTGAAAGTAAAAGTACATAAGAATGGTATCTTACCGGTAATGATCTATATATGGGGAAGAAACGTGGACGCTACCGAAAAGTTGAAGACGGCGCAGCTAGCTGTGGAAAGGAAGGCGATAGGTGTAAGGTTAAGAGACAGGAAGAGGGCAGAGTGGGTCATGAAACAAACTCGAGTTAATGAAGTCATAGTTAAAATGAATAGAAAAAATGTGTTTGGGAGGAAATATAATGCGAAGGGAAGATAACCGATGGGCGGTAAGGGTAGCGGTCTTGATTCCAAGGTAAATTCAGCATTGCAGGGTTCGGCAGAAAGTTAGTCGAGCGGATGAGATAAGAAGTTTGTAGGGATAAGGTAGGCGCAGCTAGCGGAGGACAGGGGTAATTAGAGAGGTATTTTAGAAGCAAGAACGCTGAATTATACTTAAAAAAACAGATCTACTAGAGACCAAATTTTGACTGAAAATAAAGAAAACCATAAATATCCTATTTCCTATCCTGAGCGATAAATTTAAGCCCAACTGAAAGTAGCCGTGGAAATTCGTTAAAAGAAATGGCAAAGAAGAACATAACATTCTCTCCCCATCTGTTGGAGACGATTAAATAACTGATGAATTGTAAAAAGAAAGATGCTTACACTACTACTTTAAATACATTTTCTGTGTACCAGCTTGTATTCCTCCTTTAGAGCCATCCGACCGTTGTTTGCCCAATATGCTAGATATAGCTGCGTCTAAGATAAAGTATTCACTCTATTGTCTGCATTAAAGTCAGATTCTTCCACTGGCCCAGTTGGTATTTCATGCCTTCTCTTCACATAATGGGCACGTATTGCTGCAAAATTTGTTTCATTTCGCACCTGTCACTATCATCCACAGAGCTACCTTTAGACAGCAAAGCAGTTAACGTTTGCGCGTTTCATAAGATTGGCCTAAGGAGTCTGGTTTCCAATTACAGGCCCATTTCTCTAAGTAGTGTATGTTGCAAGTTACTAGAACACCACATATTCTAGCATGTCCCATCGCTTAGCAGAAAACAACTGCTTAATTCGTTATCAGCATGTCTTCGGGACCGTCCACGCCTGCGTGGCGCAACGGATTGATTTTCCCACGAAGTGTTTTTCCTCATTTGATTCTTCATTGACACAATTCCGCATTCCTTTGTCCTTTTTAAACTCTCCTACCTTGGCTTGCCACATGTGTTATTGAATGGGTTTAAGATTAACTGACAATCCGCAACCAAATATAGCGATTAACAGGTCAGAATCCGAATTAGTCTTAGTATCATCAGGTGTCCTGCAATGGTCTCTACTGGGATCACTTCTATTTTAGTATAATTAATGGTACAAGCTTAGACGTCACCTCTAAATTAATTATACGCCGATGATTGCCATATTTATAGAGATATTAACGATCGCATAGACCACATTATCTTGCAAGAAGATCTGGACCGCATGGTTTCGAGGTGTCGAAAATGGCATATTGCACTAAATATTGCAAAGTGTCATCAATTGCGGTTCAGCAGGAGACGCAAGTCCAGAGAAAACTACTTTTTTAATGGTCAGAAAATGGCAATAACTGAGGCTAAATACCTTTGACTTATATTTTCATCATAGCCATGCAGATTGCTCAACACAAACGCCAGTCGAGTATTTAATTTTATTACAGGAAACTTTAGGAACGCCTCGCGAGAAGACCAAAAAGGTGTTATGCTTTTCCAATGTGCGCCCTGATTTGGAATAAACCGTTTCGGTCTGGGACTGTCGCTAATAAGTCGGAAGCGATCGAAAATAAGTCCGCACCATTTGTAAGGAACACTTATTAAATTAACACCAGCTTCTCCATCTTGATGAACATGCTCAAAGGGGACACGCTTGGAATACGCCACACCGTAGCTAGTAGATCTTTGTTAAATCAAATTTACCGGGGTCATATCGCCATCGACCGGACTTTTCCATGAAATCACCTACTTTCATACCCCAAAGACATGACCTTAAAAAAAACGCGAAATGGTGTGCCGAACAAAAATTGTACCAGTCATCTTTCTTTCCTGGCAGCATTAACAAGTGCAACAAATGTGCAAGCGGATATATTTGCGAATGCGCGTAGTCATAGATAGTGACTTTATATCGCGCTCTGCATTGTATTTTTACCTTGCTTTTTTTCTCTGTAACAACTTGGTTTGCTTGTCTTGACACTTCATTCTTTACTTTGCTTAACTGTATAAAGGGGGTTCTCGGTCTCTTTATATGCTTTACTCGCAAAGACGCTTTCCTCCATTAACCACTGTTCGCAGTTCCCTTTCTGTGACATTCCCCCTACTACAATTCCTACGGGTGTTTTGTAGTACCATAGTAAATAAATAAATAAAAAATGGCCTGGCTTAGCTTATGGTTAAGCTTAGGATGCGAAGCATACCGCCGGTGGAGGCTGCGCGTCCGCAAGCGAGCGCACGAGTTGAGCCCCAGCTTTCACAGATGTTGTGACGTCATATCACGTGGTGCGCCGATGTAGGTCAAGTGGTAGCTACGCGGCGGCGCGCGGTGCAGCAAGGAAGAGCTCGGTTGTGCGGCTAGTATGCTTCGCATAAAATAGATATTGGAGAGGCCTTCCTCCTGCAGTGGCCGCTGTCAGGCTGATGACGATGACCATTTACCGCTTTTGCCCATTACAGATTTTGTTGTACAAATAGCGGCTCCCTAGCTGAAGGGAGAGGCCGATATACTAGAGCGGCCCTTAGTCGAGTCTATACGGTACGTCGTTGTTCACCTGTGTAAAGATGAGGTGGGCGCAGTCTACGGTGTGATTTTATGTGCCGCATTCCTTTCGAGGTGACGTTTTTCCTAGCACGTGCCAGTTTGCTTACTGTAAATCATTCTTTCGATATTTTTACACCCCTTTCCTGCAGAGTGGTGAGCGACTTCTTGCAAGAGTGCACGACCACCCACGATGCACCGCCTTCCATAGACCACTTCGAGGACTTCTTCAAGTTCGTCTCTGTGCCGTGGCCCTTCGACCCCTCCGACCAAGCGGAAGTGCATCCGCTGGAGAGTGTCTTCACGCTCAGTCTCCAGTGGGGCATAGACACCTGGTTCCGCGCTTACGTTCACACAGCTGACTTTAGCCACACGCCGGTCTTGTTCATAGAGGTAAGCGGACTAGCCTTACCGCGCTCATATCGAGCCTCGGTATAACGAAGCGTTTTTTAACAAAATAATGAACATAAAGTTGGAATGAAGATTCCCCTTGGAAGCTTGACCAGCACTGGCTATAACGATGCTATGACTATAGCGAGGTAATCGTCGGGCCTCCTCAGCTTCATTAAAAAAAGGCCCAACTGTATCAGTTGAGACTGACTGCCAACAGGAATGATCCAGCCCTTAATAAATGCTAAGCTGAATTTGAGAGTAAGGCAGGTGACGTTTTTACTTAACTGTAGCAACATTCTTGTCAGCACTGCAAAACCTAGAACACAGACGTAATTGGACTGCCAGCCAAACTTTAAGTGCGCTATAAGCAAACCTTGCGATTCATTTCCATGTGTTAGAGTTTCAGGTAGTTAGATAAAAAACTGTTAGTGGCAGGTAGATTATAAATACAGCTCATTGAGAATGCCACCGATTTTGAATGCAATTTCGCCTTCACAGACATGCCCCCATTGCCTGAAATCCAGTAGATCTAACCGCGAATAGTAATTATTTCGTTCCAGTGTTCCGATTTAGCTCTATGGTCGATCGAATAGATTTGGTTTATATAGCGCTAGCGCGGTCGCATTTGCAAATGTGAAATAATTAAGGACGTGCTATACGTGACACAGGTATGGAATGCAGCAATATCTGTACCAACACCATTGGGTCCAATACTCAACTGCAGTCGAACCTCACTTCATACTCTCCTCGTTGTAGGAAGCCTAGGTAACCCGAAAGTAGCGTCACCTTGGTTCATGCTAAAATAATAAGTGTTAGTTGCCGCCACTCCGTAAAAAGCTTTTTAGTCAACCACAACGAACCAAGCCACCTTAGATCGCGAATCTCAGCAGTGTGACATCGCGAGCTCCGCCTATCTGGAGAGTGCCGTGCCGTGCATTGCCGTGCCTGTTGCATTCACCGCATCGTCTCTCCACTTTTGTGGTACGCGGAACAACCGGTAGGGACGCTACTATTCTGCGCTGATTAGAGAACAGAAGAGCCCTACCGGGTGAAGTCCCCTAGTAAGGGAATTACACAACTGTCTTAGTGAAAGTTGTCGCCGCTCCGAGCATATAGCCCTGGCGGAAAATGATCCGTGAGCAGCACACGTCTCGCAAAATGTGCTTTTAGTGCGCTATCGGAAAAGCCATTCTTTCACGCAGTGAAGCATCCGGGCAACTCGGATACGTTCGGTGGACGCCCCGCCAGCTGCAACTAATGGGAGGAGCTCTGGTATGGTTGGGGGAGCGTCGCACCAGCTGTAGCCGTCGGAACAATAGATGAAGAAGGTGAAAATGATGAAGGGAAGCATACGAAGGACGAGATTCGCGGTGCGTGCACGTACAGATGACAGCAAGAAGAGGCGAAGGATGACGTCGCCGGAGGAACGGGGGAACTCCAAACACGCCAACAGCTCGAGTGAATCTTCCACCAGTATCCTAGCACGCCAGACGAGCTTAAACAAAAGCTTTTAAATACTTACATCCGCCCCGAACCAGCAATCAACATCCCCTCTATCAGTGCGCGGACAATCCCGGCCTAGACGCTCCAATCACTTTTGCGGAGGTCCGACCAAACTCAATCGTCTAAAGACTACGGCAGCCGGTCCCGACCGCATTTCAAATAAAATGCTTAGGAACCTAGACAACCCATTCATTCATGCTCTTACCGACTATCATCAAGAATGTTGGGCCAGCGGTACCATCCCTTAGGAGTGGAAATTCGCCAATCTAGTCCTCATCCCCAAGACGGGCTAACCACCAACCTTGGCCAACCTCGGTCCCATCTTTCTCACGTCCTGCGTTGGGAAGCTGATGGAACATGTTATCCACAACAGACTCTTAAAATACCTCGAAGACAACCACCTACTGCCAGACATTATGTTCGGCTTGCGCCCTCATTCAGCGGCCACGGACATTATGCTTCTTCTCTATCATCAGGTAGTCATGAGATGTACACTAGACCCGAAAGTCATCGTCGACCTCGCTGTTGCCAAGGCATTCGACAACGTCCTCCAAGAAGCGATTCTTCAATAACTTCGGCTTTCGGTTTCGAACATCGCAAGTATGCCTACGTCCGAGATTTCCTCTCCGACCACACAGTACAACTTGACGCCGGCACGGGAGATCCCCCAATCATCTCTCCGGGAAACCGTGGCACGCGTCAGGGCTCCGTGCTTTCGCCGATGCTCTTTAGCGTTGCACTAATAGGCCTGCCCAAGCTACTCGCAAACATCCCTCACCTGCATCACAGCAGTTATGCTGACGACCTCACACTTTGGATCACGCACGGCAGTGACGGCCGGATAGAAGAAACTCTCAAGACCGCAATCAAACGAATCAGAGATTACCCCATAAGAGTTGGCCTCACCTGCTCGGCGACAAAGTTATAGTATATCATCACCCCGTCCCGAAGACGAAGCCCTCCAAAGGTACATCCTGAGAACAACCTCCAGGTGCAAGGCAACCCGATCGCTCGTACAGATCACATCAGGAACTTGGACTTACACATACACGCGAACAACAGCGACAATACCATCCTCCAACGCATCGACCAGTCGGTGGTACAGATCGGATGCCTCCTTAGGGCGTTTCCAACAAGCATCATGGTATGCCAGAGTCCTACCTCCTGGGCCTCGTTCAAGCCTTCATCTGTTCGCGCATCACTTACTCTGCACCCTACCTACGTCTCAGTCGTGCCGAAAGCGAACGGCTAGAGGCGTCACTCCGGAAAGCGTAGAAGACCGCCTTGGGTCTTGCCATGTCCACAGATACCCATAAGCTCATGGCTCTCGGAATCTCCAAAGCCGTGAGCGAACTTATCGAAGCAACCCTCACTGCCCAATACGGGCGGCTCTCTGTAACACGCGCTGGCCGATGGCCGAGCGGTACTACAGCAAGTTGGGATCTCCCCGCTGAGAGCGGCCCCACGTTATGCTGACCTTACCCCGGAACATCGCCTAAATATCCGCATCCCTCCCATTTCCAAACGGATGCGCCCAGAACACCATGCCCAGAGACGGGCCACCGTACAAGTCAATTCGAGAAACGCATCAGTGCACGTCCCGACTTCACGTATACGGACGCCTCTTGCTTCGGGAGATGGTAAGACGTCATCACCCGTCATCATAAGTGACGGTGATGGTAGCTCTCGCCCCACACCGCATCTGGTGCACAGCCTGCAGCATTCGCAATGCAATAACAGTCACAGCAAAAGAAGAGGTTGCCATTGCGCTAGCGCTAGCCGGCCCTAATACCAAAATTATCCTCAATGACTCTCAACAGGCTATCCGCAACTACGATGCTGGCCGTAACTCTTGCCAGGTGTCACAGATTCTGCTTTCTACTGCAGTCTCTTCTACCCCTCCCTTCTTTTCGCTTCAAGCCAACGAGTCGCTCAGCGGTAACGCCCAGGCGCGCAATCTCCCCCGAGATCTCAGCTGTCGAGCCGGGTGTATGATCAGCCTCCCTGCTTCCTCTGACACAATATCTCACACCCTTCTCTACTCACCACTTACACGGACATACACCAGCACTACCGGCTCAAAAGATGTTTCAATGTTTCCGCACACCGTCATCTAACAAGACGCGTGGCCGTCCAATGGCGCAAACTTCAAACTGGCAGTTTTCCAAACTATTTTTATACAGGAGGGTCTTCTGCAACAGATAGACCCCATGTGCACACACTGCTGAACTTCAGCCACTCCTATTCGCAAGGCGTAGACTCGTACACATTACAACACAAATAACTCAAACACCCCAGAGACGTTGGTGGTGGTGGTGGTGGTGGTGGTGAAAACTTTTAATTGTTGAAATAGAGTTTGGGAGCCACAGAGTGGCCCCGCTACATGGTCGGCGTACCTAGTCCGGGACACCGCATGACAATGCCCCGTCTCTCGCCCGTTTCACCAGAGCCCTTTGGGACTCAAGCGATGAGCAGTTGAGGAGGGCAGTCTCCCATGCCTCTCTGGAAGGGGTAGGGGAAGGGGGGAGGTGGGGATTTTGAGTACATGCCCACACCATGTGGAAGATATCACAGGTCTCCCCACAGTGCAGGCATCGCCCATCCGTGTTTGGATCGTAATGCTTTAAGATTGCAGGACAGAGTTGAGTACCTGTCTGCACGTGCCTTAAAGTTCGCTCCTCCGTCTTACTCAGCCCCTTTGCAGGGGCCGGGAAAAGACGGTGGATGTCGCTATAATGCGTTATAATTTCCCTGAATCGCAGCAGCGGCTGGTTAGTCTCCGAGCCAGAAGAGCTGGGATGAGGAGCCCGGTGAATAAGCGCTCGGGCAGCCGCGTCAGCGGCCTCATTACCTCGTAAGCCCTGGTGGCCAGGAGCCCAAATGATTCTTTTTGGTGTTGATTCTTTTGGGGATTTTGAGACGTGGGAGTCTCTCCTGCGTACTTCCTAGCCAGTAGACCAACGCCGGCTTACCCAGCGCGCGGTGGAGGCCGCGACATCGCAAATGATCCCCACTGACCTCCTTTTAGCCAGCGCAACCGGTCCTTGGACTGGTCCCCTGTTTTTGGGCGTGATAAGAGTTCACCACCACCGGCGGAATGCGCAGTTCAGCAAACTATATATCATGGACGAAGCCGGTCGTTCGAAAGATTCTGAAGCCGGAAGACTCGCTCGGCAAGCTGAACAGCACTGCAAAAGAAGAAAGCGGCAGCGTGAGTCAACTCATCCAGTGGATTGCAAGGCGGCAAGTCAATGCAGAGCAGCGAATAGGGTTAACATTGCTAAACGGGATCCAGAAAAAAAACCATAACGAGCGAGAAAGAAGAGGCCAAAGATGAATTCGCCAGCGAAACGTACAGTTGACAGACGTGTGCAAGTGACATCAGAGACCGGTGAACAATCGAAACGGCGACTCGGGTAGCAAGGAGCTGGTCAGACGGCTTAACGCAAGAGGAAAGCCGAGGAACGACTGGAAAAACATTTGGGAGCAACTGGAGCTTTCCAGCGTATAGAAACCAAAAAAAGGTAAACAAAGTTCAGCAAGTGTAAACGTGCTAGCGCACCTAAGTAACGTTTGGCTTACCCAGGTAAATAGGGGGAATTTTTTTTAGAGCGCAGCTCTTTGGCCCCAGTTGTTTCGCGGCGTCACCAGCACCGTCGCCGTTGTCCTTTGTAATCAGCAGTGGACACCTTAGTCGCGCTTTAAGCTGGAAAACCAATGAAGCGGGAACTTGGAAAGCAGAGAGAAAAAAGGGTAAATTGGTATTTCAGGAAAGGAAATGGCGCACTATCTTTCTCACACATCTCGGTGGACACCTGAACCAGAGGTAAGGCGCATAACTGCCGTTTTGGAACAGTGGACACCTCAATCGTGCTTTAAGCTACGTGGCGGTAATGAAAGATGTGCGCTGCGTGCGTTAGCATTGGCAACGTTGTGCCAGAAACGGTGCGCTCAAGCCATAGGCAACCCGCCGCGGTGGCTCAGTGGTAAGGCGCTCGTCTACCGAGCCGGAGTACCCGGGTTCGAACCCGACTGCGGCGGCCGCGTTTCGATGGAGGCGAAACGCAAGAGGCGCCCGTGTGCTGTGCGATGTCAGTGCACGTTAAAGATCCCCAGGTGGTCGAAATTATTCCGGAGACCTCCACTACGGCACCTCTTTCTCTCTTTCTTCTTTCACTCCCACCTTCCTCCCTTACGGCGCGGTTCAGGTGTCCGCCGAGATATGTGAGACAGTTACTGCGCGATTTCCTTTCCTCAAAAACCAATTTACAATTTACAATTTACAATTTACAAGCCATAGGCCTTCGGCATTCGTTTTGTTCGTTGGCGTTGGCGTGTACAACGTTTTACACTCCCATCATTGAAGGAAAGGAAGGGCGCATAACTGGTTCCCTCGGTCAGTGGACGCCTGAATCTCGCTTATAGGTACGTGGGATGATGAGAGAGAGATGTAGGCTAGCCGTATGCGTTAGCGCTAAGAGCAGTGAGCGACCTCTCGCGATAAACCATTAACTGCCCCCTGCCAGTGTGGCAAGATGGGTGAGAACTTTACTATAGATATAAAGAAAAACAAACAGAAATTCATTACCACTCATGTGGGAGAACATCCCGTTCCTATCGCTCGTGACGCCTCCCACGGCTGTGACAACTCGATGGCGTGTTTTATGTCGATGCTGCGGGTCCCGAGCAGGGAATGACGGCCGTCGCAGTAGTGCACCAGAATGCAATAGTCGACGGACTAGTACTGGCTAGCCAGCACATACTGGCTGCGGAAGAAGTGGCGATTACTCTAGCTGCAACACACTCTACACTCCGTCTCACAAGCTGTTTGCAGCACTACGAAAGGTACAGTTCTCTCGTCCAATCAGGATGGCGCGCACTACATTAGTGTGTTCCTACGCGCCTGTGGTTCGATCCACCTGATGTCCAGGTGGCTTCTTTCTACCTATAGCAGGTGGAGCTTGATGTCTTTTTATTCTTTTTTTGGTTTGTTTTTGGACAGGCGGACGCCCGTTCCAAAGGGACTAGCCCCACTTTTTTTTTGTCGCAACCTGTTCTCATCAGTTCCTCTGTTGTCGCGTCGCAGTAAATTTCAGTAATCGTGTCATGTGCATATAAATTTATTTACTCCAGCGTGCCGAGGCAGCCGAGTGTCGATGGTGGCGAAATGCAAAACAAGCCCATGTGCTGCGCAAGAGTCAACGCACGTTAAACGGCTCGCGTTCAACAACAATCGGCCCGCGTTCAACGTCTCCGTTGTCCACTTGTAAAGCGTTCGCTCGCTCACCTGCGTGAGTTTTGCCGCCCTCTTGATGAGCGCATTTGTACTCCAACTGCCCCGCACTCGACGCGAAGCGCTTCAAGAACATTTAAAGCCACCTGCTTCGCCTGCTTGGGGAAACAGCGCACTGTCGGTGTAGAGCACACAGGAGACACAACAGACTCGACCGACGCCATGTTGGAAAGTGGCGACGCATCACTACCTCGCAGCAGGCCTCCGCAGAGCTGTGTCTGTACGGGCTTTGTCTGGTAATTTCACCAGTGATTGAAACACTCCCTACCATTTAAATATACCTGTCCAAATCATGTTTTTAGTTGCAATGCTTATTGTTTTGATTAATAGTCATACACTCCTCAAATATTCCAGGGACTATTTTCTGCGTTTCTGCAGCCCTGATTGGACGAGAGAGCTCTACCTTCCGTAGTGCTGCAAACATCTTGTGAGACGAAGTTTCGATCAAAATACATTCTCACAGATTCACAGACAGCGTATCGCAATTACCTCAGGGGCAGGGTCGCACCGCTAGCAGCTGAAATACTGCAAGATAGCTACACCCGTGTCTACCAACCCACACACAAACACTTAATATCGGTACCAGGTCACCAGGGCATCACAGGGAACGAGAGCGCACATGCATCAGCCCGAGCATTTCTCCCCCGGGCACCCAGTGCGGATGCCGTGAAACCTCCTCCCCACTACTAACTTACACCGACATACTTCAGCACTTAAGTTTATCCCGTCGGGTTTACCCTCCGCCGGCTAAGACAATGGACAAAGGGGAGGAACTACACATCCGAAAGCTACACACCAACACTTACAACAACCCACAAAGACTACACATAGATCCGGTGTGACTCACACTGCAAATTCTGCGGGGAGAAGGCGGACCTGTACCATATGGTATGGGCCTGCCAACGAAATCAGGCGATCACTGTTAATAACCAGCCAACGCAGGAGGGGTGGGAGGCAGCTCTGACCAGCTCGGACGAAAAGTGTCAAAAGCAACTCATCGAAAGGGCCCGGACAGCAGCCTACGCCAATGGGGTTCTGGACTGAGAGCGCCAACCACCGCTACAACCTCCTAAACTATTTCATTAAAATATCTTTACCAACACCAACCTCACGAAACACTTGCATAGACCTCCTCTTTGAGAACCAGACATTGGTGCAGCAAGTCGAGCATATATTGATCTATTTCTCCGACCGCAAAGCTTCCTTCATGACAATCCAGAACAGTTAGCGGATTGTTTCTTGAGGAAGGAATATGTGTTAAAAGAACCAGTTGCCTGTTATTGTGCACACGTCTTGCTCCAATTCTTTGCCTCTATCTGTCAAAGAGCTCAAACAGCCGATGAGCCGCGCACAAATTTCGCATTAGGAAGTAACGTTCTCCTCGGCAATTTTTCCTACCAGCAAGGTTACACGCACAGGAAGTTCTGACCGTTAAAATGAGATGGTCCTCGAGCGCTGACATCTTTCTGCCAAGAACGCTTCAGAATATGAAGATTAAATGAAGCTCTCCTCGGTTGCTTTAGTTCTAATAATGTGAGGGCATAAACATTTTGAGTAATGAGTAGTTCGACAGGGCTCAATATTTAGCTAATCGGTTTTGACGCATTTCGCCTGCTAACGCACCTAATTCACGTTTGGCCTCACTACACAAATGGACCAATATTTTTTTCTTCCATTCATTGCAGACTGGCGTTTGTAAGCTCTTTGGTGCATTATACTCAAACCAGATGGTAGTCAGCGCTGATGGAGATTTCACTGCTTTTGCTTATTCTCCTGCTCTGTTTTCGTGGTGTTGTTTGGTTGTTTTAACGAGGATAGTCGTTTAGCTCAAAGCACAGTTGTCGTGTAGCTCTATATCGCTTTTACTCTTCCCAGTGCTACCACACACCTAGAACTTATTGGTGTCAGCTGTTGCTGACATACAGCACTGTCAGCAAACAACACCTTCAAAATGAATTTTGGAAAATTGGAGGGTACAATTAAGCTCCTCCTTAAGGATAGGACATTATAGCATAATGGCTTAAGTATTATATATATGAAGAATTCGTCGTTCTCTGCTTTATATCGATAAATCCCTGGAACCCGTCATAGCCCTCCTGATGCCGTGGTGCAGCCGTTAAGCGATGCGCCACTGCCCTGCGATTAAAGGTGCTCCCAGTGCTGAGACTTGTCCGACTAAGGTTGCTCTTCCCTTCGCTACCAATCATTAATTTAACTGCCACCTGCCACGGCGGGCAGTTTGCTCTCCACTCGGTGGGCACGCTGCGATATCACCGCAAGGTCACGCAACCTAGGTAGCCCACCTGCCTCCTATGCTGCTGTCAACGCGCCACATGACATACTAATGCTCGTTTTTATTTGCTCACAACGTCAACAACATCGACGCTGACCCCAGATTTTGTGGGTAATGGGTCCTTTAAGGTTATCGACTTAATAGGGGCCCACAAACTTCTCATTTATTTGTCCTTAGGCCGCAGCGCTGGCATCGTCGTGGCTCGACTTCGTGCTCACTCTAGAGAAGGTCGGCGGCCGCGAAAAGTACTTCGGGCAGTTTCATGATCGATACAACGCTTCGCCGCCGGAACCCGAATCCATTGCGGCACGGCTGGCCACTGAGAAGCAAGTGCTGTCCATCCTGGACGCTGCGCGGGCACCAGCGCTCAGCACCCGGCCCGTTATCGCCAGCCTGGCCAAGGTTGCCGCTCAAGTTCGCAATTCTACCCTGGACAACTGGCTTGATCCGGTGATCGTGGCTCCCGGAGGAGGCACTGCGAACGACAAGACATTGGTGTCCGTGCAAGACGTTCGTGTTCTACAGGCGGTTGACGAGCTGCTGTCGGCTTACAGTGAGGCTGCTTTGGTGGAGCACCTATCGTGGTGGCTGGTGCAGATATTGACCGTGGTGGGCTGGCCCCAAGGGTATGTCATCATCGCCGGCAGTCGGGAAGTAAGTGTTCTTCTATACCCTTCGATAGCTCCTACGAATGTGCACGAGTTGTCACGAATACGTGCATTTCACGCAGATCGCAGATATTACGTTTTTGAGTGTAGATTAATAACTCTTAGATCCGGAGGTGCTTTCCAAAAGCGCTTCCACAACACATTAACATTCACAACAGGGCAATCTTTAACAGGAACATTAGAAGGGTAACGTTAAAAAATTCCTCATAAAGTGTCTTTCAAGAGGAGGGGCGTGATAGCATTCAGGACTGAGCAAGACAAGTGAAATAAACCAAAGTTGGGCTAATTGCCACAGCATCTATAAAAGGAAGAGCGCAATAACACACGTCGAATGGAAGGCACATAAATCTTGCCTTCTCGCTTCGTCGTTTTTCCATGCCCTATTCGCTTCAAGAACGGCAGGAGGTTCCGAGCAATCCAAATTTATAAATTAATGGGGCTGCGAAGCTGACTGTGCGGATTTGAAGAAAGTCCGCTTCATGGCAAAAAGCCCATTATGTGTAAAATATCAAACCTAGTTCTTTGACGACGTATTGAGATAATCAACGGGGAACACTGAGTGGCCGCAGATTCTTCGCGTTAAAATACATCTTCCATTTTTTTTCCGCGACCTTTTCAAAGCAACAACAGCTTCCGAAAGAACGACTTTCAAAAAGTTTTCCTTGAAATAATAAATCAAAGAACACCGCAGGTAACAGCCTAAAAAAAATAACAGAAAAATCTGTTTACTGGTTAAGAAAAATTGCACACAGAGGCGGAAATCACTTTCATGAACGGTTTTTATGAGGACGCGCAATAGTGCAGTTCACGCCGTCCAGAGTCGTCACAGTCATGTGTCGGGACAGCATCGGCTGCGCGAGGATTAAGCTCCCTCGTGGGGGAACCAGAAGCACAGACGACAGCGCCATCTATAGCGCTACGCGGAACTCCGCGGAGCCGGTGAGTGTTTCAGTTGAAGCACCTATATAAAATGACAACAAAAATTATCCACCGCAGTGGTCATCACCATGGATTCTCTCTGATGTACTAGGTCATTGGACGTCTGACAGATTGGCTTACAGTCAAGAGTGACGAATATGAGAGCGCTTCGGTTCGCAGCAACGTTTGCTGTAATACGCAGAATGGACTGCAGCAGCGTCCGACTTCAGACGCACTCTATGTCGCCGTGCTTCTCTCATGTCGCAAGCTGTCTTGTACATTCATATAGCTGTAAACCCGTGAGGCTACCAGCTGTAACGTGGCGTGCTTCTTCCTCAGTGAGGTACAGTGACCTTATCAGACCCTGACTGGCAAACATACTATGAGGGCATCTGAGGTTCTGGAATTGGATGAGTTTAGAAGGGTCTAATTTATGACACATGCAGGTAAAACCTGTGAAATCGTTTTGCTCTAGCGTTGGAAATGGTGGCGAATGTCTTCTTTATGACTCTTTGTCATTCAAAGACAAATTTCATTTGCAAAGACAAGCGTTTCTTGCCCTGCACTTCAATATCTGGAGTATGAACAATAAGGAAGACAGCCTTAATATGATCCTGGAATCTTTGGGTGTGCAATTCAATGTGATCTTGTTCACAGAAACTTGGTTACGATCCCATGACGATCATATTAGCATAAAAAATTATCATTATAATGGACTAATACGTCAGCAAGGAAGACGTGGAGGCCTTGCAATTTATGTCAGGAATCGCTATCCGTACTCTCTGTTCGACGAATTTTCTGTTATTGATCCGAGTGTGGAATGCTTGGCTCTTTCCGTTACAAAATGTGTTGTAGCTTTAATATATAGACCTCCTACTGGTAACAAATCACACTTTTTTAAATTTCTTGAAAATTTTTTTGAGTACCTGATCTCCACTAAGCTCACATTTGTAATTATGGGTGACATAAATATTAAATTACGGCACGAAGATGCCAACTCTGCAGAATTTAATAGCATCGTTTCTTCCTATGCCTGTACAAACAATATAACTCTTCCTAAAAGAGTTACTTCAGATACTGCTACTCTGTTTAATGTCTGCATCAATAATGTGATGTCTTCTGATAATGATTTTGGACTACTTGCATCAGATATTAGCGACCACCTGCCAATTTTCTGCAGCTTTCCGATTGGTGGTAGAAAAACTGCAGATAAAGATGCTGTTGTAAGGTGTAGAGACATAAACGAGACTTCCCTTAATATATTTGAAGTATTAATTGAAAGCACATGTTGGGATTGCGTATACGCCTTAACAGATGTAAATGAGGCATATTCTGAATTTTTTCCAAATTTAAACATTGTTATTACAAGGCCTTCCCTCCCGTCAAGAATAAACTGAGGAACAATAAGTTTCGTAAGCCTTGGATGACCAAATAGCAAAGAAAAATGGCGTTTCATAAGTTTGTTCAAACACGGTACGGTAACGCTTACGCCGAATATAAAAAAAAATATAGAAACAAACTTAATATAAACATAAAGGCTTCCAAAATGAATTATAACATTGAACAGTTTTCAAAGATTCAGAACGACTCTAGGAAACTATGGCTAGCGGTCGCTAATATATCCAATAAGAAACAACCTAAGAAGATAATCGAAATTATGACATCCAATGGTAAGCACCGTAACACTGAACTACCTAATGTAATGAATGAGTATTTTGTGGCAGCTGGTAACGTAACTACAGGCTCATCACCACCTGCGTCTAACTATAACAATCTGGTTACTCTTTTGCCTAATTCAGTAGTGTTCGAACAGGCTACTTTCAATGAGGTAGCGACGTTAATTATAAACATAAAAGTTAATGAGGCTGCAGGACGCGATGACATAAGGGCACTTCCACTCAAGTATGTGTCAGTATTTACATGTGACATACTGAGTCATATCGTTAATCTTATGTTAGCGGCTGGCGTATTTCCAGATGCGCTAAAAACTGCACGAGTCACTCCGGTATACAAAGGAGGCGATAAAACTGAAATGTCTAATTATCGACCTATTTCTGTCCTGTCAGTATTTTCTGAAGTTTTTGAAGGTGTCATTAATAATAGCTTGATGGGCTTCTTTCATAAATATAACATTATCGATAGTTCGCAATACGGATTTATGAAGAATAAATCCACAGAACAAGCTTTATTAACAGTGAAGGAGAAATTATTGAAAATATCAAACATCGAAGATACACGCTTGGTCTCTTTCTGGATTTTCGTAAGGCGACTGCGTGCAGCATAAACTCTTATTGCAGAAACTAGTAACTTATGGTATTTGTTGTACTGCGTTAGATTTGCTAAATAATTACTTACATAATAGATCTCAGTATGTGCAGGTAAATAATGTATCTTCCAATCACTGTGCTATTAGACAGAGAGTGCCACAGGGGTCAATATTAGGACCACTCCTGTTTATCACCTATATTAATGACTTCTCCAAAATACCAGGGTCACCTCATTTAATGATGTATGCGGATGACACTAATATTTTCTTTTCTGGAACTTCCATGTCGGAGTTGGAAACAAGTGTAAATTCTTATCTAAGAAACGTCATTTGTGGCTGCAAAATAATAACCTAAGTTTAAACCTGACAAAAACCAACTACATTATTTTCACACCTATTAATGCATTCACATCGCAACTTATCAATATACATTATGCAAACACTACAATAAGTCGGGTTACTAATCAAAAATTTCTTGGCGTTTGGTTTAATGAAACCCTGTCCTGGAATGTACATGTTTCAAAGCTAACCACAGAATTAAGTAAAGTTGTTGGATGCCTGTATAAAATTGCACCTTTAATGCCTGTTTGGCTTAAGCTAGCAATATATTATGCCTTTTTCAATTCCAGGCTATCGTACTATATATTTGTCTGGGGAACCACGACGGCTGGTAACATTGAAAAACTTCACACACTCCAAAAAAGAGCCTTGCGGGCATTACAAGGATTTTATGGCTTACCGTTAAATTTGCCAACTGCTCCACTCTTTACAAAATACAGTCTACTAAACACTAAGCAGATTTTATACACAAAAATCGATTATATGATTCCACCAATGACACCCCGACAATGAGGTACCCCTTCCGAAAAATAATGAAAGTAGTACCAAGAGTCCGTGTAAACTACAGCAAACAAGGTTTGAATTATCAGGTACCAACTATCCTCAATGTGTTTCGCCTTAAAACTGAATTTACCATCTCTCTAAATGGTTTTAAGAAAAAAATCAAGAAGCTTTTGTTAGAAATGACCCTCTATTAACATGAAACTTTCTTAAGGTCGTCTCGTTTTTGGCGCATATTTTGTTCTTTTTACTTTTTTACTGCACATCATGTTACTATATTGCCACATTCCTCGACATTCTCGTGGCGCCGTCTCCTGGCCGAACTGTCTTAACCGCCATCCTGGCTAGCCTTAGCCATGGTGGCGGGCGGGGCTTCTTCGTCGTCTCTTCTTCGGGTTCCGCTCGGGAGTTCGCTGCTACCTGGCGCTGTTCAGTAAAACGTGACCTGGCTGTCCCTACTGTATAGCCGTGACATATTGGTGGAGGTGCTGGGTAACGTCCCATGTACACTGACTCTGAAGACACCTTTGAAGCCAGCCCTCAGTGCGTGGACACAACCCCCGTCCACAAAGCGAGCCGCCGCCTGCGAGGCCTACAGCCAGAGTTCAGCGGCCTGACAAAACCGGCAAGAGATATGACATCAACCACAGCTAGCCAGACCACTCAACATTTTGGAGCTGACACTCTCTTCGTACTTCACGCGCCCAGGTCACCGCCGACGTTCGACGGTGACAGGTTCGAGGATGTTGAAGACTGGTTGGCCAGTTTCGACCGTGTGGCAGCCTTCAACCAGTGGGACGGTGAGCGCAAGTTGAGGAACGTTTACTTCGCGCTAGAGGACTCGGCAAAGATCTGGTTCGAGAACCACGAGTCCTCTTTTGCCACCTGGGAGGTTTTTCGTCGCGAGCTGCTGGCGACATTCGGCACCAGTGAACGAAAAGAGAAGGCGGAAGTCGCTCTGCACTCGAGATCGCAGCAGCCTAATGAGAGCGTCACCATGTTCGTTGAGGACATGATGCGCCTCTTCAGTCGAGCCGACCCTGCTATGGCCGAGGCAAAGAAAGTGCGGCACCTGATGCGGGGCGTTAAGGAGCAGCTGTTTGCTGGACTTGTCCGCGACCCTCCAAGGACAGTGGCCGATTTTACGAAGGAGGCAGGGAGCATGGAACGCTCCTTGCAGGAACGCGGTGCACAGTACGGCCGGCAGGCTAGTATGGCAGCCGCTCAAACCTGCACGCCTACGACGCTGCCTCCTGAAGATCTTCGAGACCTTGTAAGGAGCATCGTTCGTGAAGAACTCGCGAAACTCCGCTTCGAAGCTCCACAGGCCAGCGTCGCCGCCCTGTCGGACGTGGTACGGGATGAAATCCGTGGAGTGGTGTAGCCAGCACCAGTTGTTCCGGAGCCGCAACCCTACATCATGACCTACAGCGAGGCACTTCGACGGCCTGCGGCAGTGGCACAAGCTTTTTCACCTGTGCCGGCTGTGCAGTACCCACGTCCAACTGTGCCCACCACCGTGCCGCAGGAATTCCGGCCCGCCATGCGTAAAGCGGACATGTGGCGAACGCCGAGGAACCGGCCACTCTGCTACCACTGCGGTGAGCCCGGCCACATCCTGCGCCACTGCCCCTACCGTCGGATGGGTTTAAGGGGTTTCGCTTCAGACGCTTCCTCGACCACGCTACGGCGAGCGACCCCAGGAGATTGAACAATACCTGACGTCCAACGTGCAGGCTCAGACCGTGCCGCGACGCCAGTCTCGATCCCTATCGCCCAGGAGACTCTCTTCTCCCAGCCGCCCGTCGACCTCTGGCGAATTCAGAGGCAGGTCCCCACGGCGGGAAAACTGAAGACGGCGTCCTCTGGGGGTAGAGCCGCCGCAGCTAGAAACAAGAGCCTCCACTCGACGATCTGCAGCGACGACGAGACCAACGACCACCTGACCCGACGAGCCCACCGCCGACGAAGAGCCAGCAGTTGGCTTCTACGGAAATTCCAGTAACCGCCGATAACTGTGAAGTAACCGCACTGGTAGATACCGGCGCTGATTTCTCTGTGATAAGCAGCCGGCTAGCCACGACCCTTAGAAAGGTTTTGACACCTTGGACTGGGCTCCAGATCCGCACAGCCGGCGGCCATGTTGTGACGCCGACCGGCGTTTGCACCTTACGAATTCAGATCCGCGGCGTCACTTTCCCCGGCTGCTTTGCTGTGCTTCCTGAGTGTTCTAAAGACCTGATTCTCGGTCTGGATTTTCTACAGGAATATGGGGCTGTCATAGACTTTAAGGAGCTGATCGTCTCGTTTGCCGCACACCGTACTGTTGGCGACGAACCGCAGCAACGCTGGACTAAGTTGCGGGTCTGCGATGATAACGTGGTGATTCCGTCGAGAACCACCATGCTAGTAACTGTGGAGTGCGATGACAGCGCCGGCACTCATGGCATCGCTGAAGCCAACATGTCACTGCTCCTGGGTCGGCAAGTGTGTGTAGCTCGCGGGCTTATAGAACTGAACAATAAGCGAGTCGAACTACTGATAACAAATTTCGGTTGTGAACCCCAACGTTTAGCGGCCAACACAACGATTGCTTATTTTGAAGAACTCGGGGAATGCGCCGGAGAGTACGCGTTGACAGGGACTACGAAGTCCGTGGAATCAACGAATGCTCCGGTTAAACTCGACGTGAACCCGAATCTCCTGCCTAGTCAAAAACGCAACCTGCAGACTGTCATTGACTCTTTCCAGGACTGTTTTGCGTCAACCTCCAGAGTTAGGCAAACGCCGATAACAAAACATCGAATTATAGTTGATGAAAGCCAGAGACCATTACGCCAGTCGCCGTACCGGATATCTTCAAAGGAACGGGATGCAATTCGAAGGCAAGTTCAAGAAATGCTCCGCGACGACGTGATCCAGCCATCGAAGAGCCCGTGGGCGTCGCCTGTGGTCCTAGTTGCAAAGAAAGATGGGACCCTCCGGTTTTGTGCTGATTACCGACGTCTGAACAAAGTCACTAAGAAAGATGTTTATCCTTTGCCGCGCATTGATGACTCCCTAGACCGTCTGCGCCACGCCAGATACTTTTCATCACTCGATTTACGCAGCGGCTACTGGCAGATAGAGGTGGACGAACGTGACCGGGAGAAGACCGCATTTATTACCCCGGACGGTTTGTACGAATTCAGGGTGCTCCCCTTCGGCCTATGCTCAGCTCCGGCAACTTTCCAACGGATGATGGACACTGTGCTTTCTGATCTCAAATGGCAGTCGTGTCTTGTGTACCTGGATGATGTTGTCATCTTCTCCGACACTTTCGAAGAACACCTCAGCCGCTTACGCGCTGTTTTCGAAGCTATCCGTTCAGCTGGTCTCTCCCCTAAGCCCGAGAAATGTCACTTCGCTTTCCAGGAGCTGAAGTTTTTGGGCCACATTGTGAGCGCCAAGGGCGTTAGTCCAGACCCCGACAAGACTGCCGCCGTCGCTTCTTTTCCCATTCCTGCCGACAAGCGAAGTGTGCGCCGTTTTCTGGGTCTCTGCGCCTACTATCGGCGCTTTGTGAAGAACTTCTCCCGAATAGCTGAGCCCCTTACTCGCCTCACCAAAGATAACGAACCGTTCGTCTGGGGTCGGGAGCAACAACATGCCTTTGAAGAGCTACGCACGCGTCTTCAAAATACACCCATACTTGGACACTTCGGTGAGGCAGCTGACACAGAACTGCACACAGACGCGAGTAACGTTGGCCTTGGTGCGGTACTTGTACAGTGGCAGGATGGTGTCGAACGCGTAATCGCTTACGCAAGCCGCACGTTATCACGGTCTGAGGTGAACTATTCCACCACCGAAAAAGAATGTCCAGCTATTGTGTGGGCAGTAACGAAATTTCGACCCTATTTGTATGGCCGCCCTTTCCGAGTGGTGAGCGACCACCACTCGCTGTGTTGGTTGGCAAATCTCAAGGATCCCTCAGGGCGACTCGCACGCTGGAGCCTCCGACTGCAAGAATTTGATGTCACCATCGTGTATAAATCAGGGCAAAAGCACAGTGATGTAGACTGTTTGTCCCGTGCCCCACTTCCTGCCAGTCCCGTGGACCTCGATGACGATTCCCTTTTCCTTGGGGTCATTTCCGCTTCCACCCTGGCTCACCGCCAACGAGACGACATTGAATTACGGTCCCTGATTGACTATCTCGAAGGAAGCGCTCAGACTCCGCCCCGCATCTTTTCACGCGGCCTGTCATCATTCTGCTTACGGGAGGGTATCCTGTACAAAAAGAACTATAGGTCGACGGAGCTCTTCCCCGCGGAACAGCTGCGGAAATTGCCACCTTCTTCATGCACAACATCGTGCTTCGTCATGGCGCACCCACGGTCGTTATAACTGACAGAGGAACGGCCTTTGCCTCGGCGCTGACACAGGAAGTTATGCGACTCAGCGGCACGAGTCACCGACGAACAACAGCTTATCACCCCCAAACTAATGGACTCACTGGGCGCCTAAATAAGACGATCGCCGACATGATTTCCATGTATGTCGACGACGACCACCGCAACTGGGATGCAGTACTCCCTTACGTTACGTTCGCATATAACACCGCGCTGCAAGAGACTACTCACTTCACACCATTTCGCTTAGTCCATGGTCGCGAGGCCGTGACAATGCTCGACGCCATGCTGCTTCCTGGTAGTGAAAACTCCACTGTCGTGGGGGCCGACCGCTTTGTTCACGAAGCCGAGGCCGCCCGCCAACTTGCTCGGCAGCATATCCGGCATCAACAAGAAAAAGACGCTCGCCGTTACAACCATCGCCACAGGGATGTCACTTACCAGCCCGGAGAACATGTTTGGGTGTGGAGCCCAGTCCGTCAACGAGGGCGCTCTGAAAAGCTTCTTCGGCGGTACTTTGGCCCCTATGAAGTGTTACGCCAACTCGGCGAGGTAAACTATGAAGTTCTCCCTCAAGGAACTGTTCGTTCCTCTAGGCGACCAACGTCCGAAGTTGTGCATGTCGCCCGAATGAAGCCTTACCACGCCCGCTAGCAGCTCACTCGTCTCTACCTTCTCTCTCTCCACTCGGCTCTTCACCGTTCGCACCCGTCGAGATGGTGATCGGCCAGAACCGCCTCATGGAATTCGGCAACGTCAACATCCATTCCACACTTGCCGTGCTGTTCAACCACAACACGCTGCAGCTTGAATATTTCGTCGGACGGAGCCTATGTCCAGACGACTAAGAGCGCAAAGATCATGGCATTCTCCATCCTGACCGTCCATATGCTCCAGCTATCCGCATCTATGATGATTGTCTTAATGCCTCCCTCTCCTCGCGTACGAGATCACGACGGCCGAGAAAGTGGATTCCGCGCCCGTCGCCGATACCTACTATATACACCAGGACTACTGCGCCTCTGCAAGGGCACTCTATGATCAGCGGATGTTCGTGCCCCAAAAGCCTGTGCCCGGGGAAGCGGCTGCCGGACCACACGCCCTCCAGCGCCGCGGGCGGCGCTTTCCAGAGGGGGGGAGCAATGCCACATTCCTGGACATTCTCGTGGCGCCGTCTCCTGGCCGAACTGTCTTAACCGCCATCCTGGCTAGCCTTAGCCATGGTGGCGGGCGGGGCTTCTTCGTCGTCTCTTCTTCGGGTTCCGCTCGGGAGTTCGCTGCTACCTGGCGCTGTTCAGTAAAACGTGACCTGGCTGTCCCGACTGTATAGCCGTGACATTATTAATTTACTACGCTTTTACTATTTGGTAAATATTCAATGTTTACATGGTTTATGTGTCCGTGCGGCGCTTGTGCACCTCTTTTGTGTAATTGTTGTGTATCTTGTGTTCTATTGACGTTGTCAGTAATGCATGCAGTGATTCTTTACTTGCATTCTTGTTATGCCATTGCATTTACATAAATATATATATATATATATGTAGATTATATGTCCTGTGTGTTATATACCGTGGCGACACTTTCTAATACAGTGCTTCTCTATCTCGTTTTGTGTACATAATGTCACCAATTGTATTTTGTTGCCGTGATATTATCACGCTTGTATATCTATGGTATGTGCTGCGCACCGCTGCTCATGCTTGAGGAGCCGAGACCTCGTCAGGCCAATTGGCCTTTTGCCCCAGCTCCCTATTTCTCCTCAAAAGAAAGAAAATAAATTTCAATTTCAATTTCAAAAAAATCGTCGAATCCAGCAGCATAGGCGTTCGGGCTTCTCTAGAGACCACAGCGACGTGCACAGGCCCTGATAATAACTTCACACAGATGCCGCTACGTTTCCAGCGACTAAACGGAGGTTACAAGGAAGGAAAGCAATGCTATCGAAGGTGA
The DNA here is from genome assembly GCF_055824585.1 of Amblyomma mixtum. Lineage (NCBI taxonomy): Eukaryota > Metazoa > Arthropoda > Arachnida > Ixodida > Ixodidae > Amblyomma > Amblyomma mixtum. Next base: position 115,582,701 of record NC_143013.1, read on the forward strand.
ATATCTTGAAGCATTCTTTGGCGGCATCGGAAGACGTACAGCAGCATGCAGGCGAAGGCAGAGGAGATATGAAATTTCGGCGACAATGAAACCACTCTGGGTTTCTCCGCCTTATTCACCGCATGGAGGAAAAGCCTGAACATCGTTGAGGTTTCAATGGCCGATCTCTTCGCCATTTTAAATGGTAGTGCAGACATAAGCAACCCTGGGTTCGACGGAATGCGGTCTGGTCAGCTAGTGGCAGAGTAGAATAAATCTCGAGTCACTGACCAAGTCTGAAACCATAGCGGACGTTTCGGACCCGCTGCGGGTTCCTTGTTCACATCGAAGAACCGGTTGAGTAAGATGCGGCTAAAGTAGCTAAAGTGAGCTTAAGAACGTGGCGAATACTATTTCCTCGGCTACCGGAAAAGCTTCTCTCGCTTCCTCCAGATCGAGAATTCCCGGACTGTTATTGCCTGCTGCCTTAGAGTACACATTTGCACAATAAGGCTGCTACCAGCTACAGTTGAAGGGTTGTACATGCCTAACACTTGTTAATCGTTTCAGCTGGCGTGACTTAGAGACTCAAAGCTAGCACAAAGTGCGGTAATCTCTGGTTTCGAGCGAACTTGACGGCTTGTTTGGAGGAGCAACGTGATGCAAAGGTGTCTAAACTTCGGTGTCTTTCTAGGTGTCCTCACAAGTTTCTGAACATTCTTTTACGTCTCCCCTAAAGGACGTAAATAAGCTGCATTTCAAAGGTCTTCACCTTACGCAGGCTGCAGCAGTGCAGTTGAAGGCGGAATGCTACCGGACGATGGCTGGTAGGTTCGCTCTTCTGCTGGCCTCCGAGAGTGCCGTCAAGTTCTTCACTCCGGAGTCGCGGCGAGAGATAAAGGCGTTCCTGAGGGGGCTGCTAGACTTACTTAGAGGCGTCGCCAAAAAGGTTCCCTGGCTCAGCGACAAATCCAAAGCGACGATTGCCAGAAGGATCCTAGATCTTGACGTACGACACGCATTTTCCTACTAAAGATGATTTAAGCAAAGACACATCTTTACCGCTGTGAGAGAGACAAGTTTTCAATGCCCATTGAGTCAATGGTTTCCGGAAGGATCCTTCGAGGGACATCGAACTGCGCCACTGCTACAGAGTGAATTGCAGTGGTCATTGAGAAGTCAGCATGTGGTCCCACGAATAAAGCTAGGCACGGAAAACTAAGCACTGTATATATTAAAAACAATTGAAGTGAAGCACTAAGAACCCTGAAGTCACTCTTTGAAGTGAGGGCTATTTTTGACAGTAGCATTTAAATATTCAGTTCGGCAAAATCTGCAGGTAGCGATGGCGCGGAGATGATAGCCACACCACGATCTTTGTTTCAGAGCTGTTAATTATGTCCCTGCGAAGCTGCCATAGATCACTGGCCTGTTGGGCGCTTTTTGTTCTTGGTCGTCGCAAAGTGCACTGAGTGGCTAAAAGTAATGAAAAGTAGAATGACGCACCAACAAAAGTGGCTTTCGTAGCATCGGACTTAGCACTCCGCTGTCATTTTGAGTACAGAATAAACTTTCATTTACGCACAGACTAACGTAATCCACAATTGACGCTTCAAGAGAGGCAGCTTTTCTTTTTTTTCAAGCCCAATTTAGTGCGAGGCTGTTGTAAAAGATCGCTGACACTCCAATCATCATTCGCAACCTATCCTGTAGTCGATCCACATCGGGTAAAAGGAACATTAAAAACCCGCGATAGGCACTGGCTGCTCCATATTGAGTTCGATGCCTATTGTCTCAATGGACTTTGAAACTGCGCATGTGAAAGAGGTATTACTGCTGCAAGGGTAGAGCGCCTACGATGTGCACTATCGGCGACAAACGTCGCATAGATGCATGAGTTGCAATTGAATTGCGCAGGTCTTATTAACAGGTGGCTCTATACCACACTTGTTGAAGTGGAACTAAGGGTCCTCTTCAATTCTGCCTGCTTTAGTTTTAATAAACAAATGAGAACCGCCAATATAGTGTGATACTCGATCTTTAGGTTATCTTTCATGGATCTCAAAATCGGCAGGCTTTGCAAAAAAAAAATAACTCTAAGAAAACTTAACAACGCTACTTTCGGTAAATGCGATAGCATTATAATCAGCGACTTTTAAGGCAGATCACAATACCGGCTTTTTGTCTTCGTGGTGATGCTTCTGCTGGCGGCGACGTAGGAGAGAGAGATGGGGGGGGGGAGAATAACAGGCGAGATTAAAGTGAAATTGGAAGGTTACGTGACCTTATGACATCATAACTGTCTTGACTATTCAGAATATATTTTGATAGACCACAACGTCGGGTTTATAGCATTCTTGTTAAATTTGCGGGCAGTGCTACGTGCTTCAGCACATGTGTGATATTGCTTTTCATTGTGTAAACCCTTTAAACTTCCCGTTCTCGCATTTCGTCCGTTTGTTACAAGTATAACGGAATGAAGGACTAACCGTGGACTAGAAACCACAATTCAGCAAGCCAGCTTTGAAAATTCGTAGTCAGATAACTACCACGCAGTACGCATTTGAATTAAGCCAACAGTCTTCAAAACAAAGGAAAGAATAGATGAACGTTCCTACTTTCTTTTAAATGTTTTGTGTTTATAAATGAGAAATTAATACACTTTATGGTTGAGAGATGGCTATTTAATAAGTAGAAATAAAAGAACCCCGCGACGCCGGAGGGATCTGAGCCCACTGCCCTAGAATTTCGTGTATTAGCACTGAAATAGTTCGCGCGTATATTGTATCCTGCCTACGTGTTGCTGTACACAAACAGTCCTTGAGGAAGAAGACTGGTAATCAGGACGTAATACTCAGTAACTGTCTCACATCTTGATGGACACCTCAACCGCGCTTTGAGAAAAAGAACAAAGTTGGGAGTTAAAGAATACAGATGGAAAGAGGTGCCGTAGTGTAGGGCTTAGGTATAATTCAGACCACCTGGAAATATTTAATGTGCACTGACATCGCACAGCACAGGGCCTGAGTGGGGCGCTAGACTACTTTGTAGGTGCTGCACGGGGAGCTTCTTTTATCTTAACAACTATATTTCGTTACCATATTGTACGCCTTCTTATATGTACACAAATTGTGTTCGAGATAAATTCCTGTCTCGCCGCGATGAGGACCATAGCCTCTAAAGGCAATAGCATTTCTCGGCCTGTCACTTCTCTTTTTGTTGACTGCAGGTCACACTGTGGCCTCTGAAAGTGGACAACAGCAATGAGACGCTCTGGGAGTTGTACTCCAATTTCTGCGTCTCCTGTAACCAAACTGAGAACACCACGAGCGTCTCAGCATCGCCATCAAGAACCTCGGCGGACCCTTGGCGACCGAGGCTGCTAGACTACTGGGTGGACAACAGCATCAAGTTCTGGAGCCTCACCGCCGCAGAGCGAGAGGACATGCAGCTGCTGTGGCAGGGAGACGCGATCGAGGCACTGCGGTACGAGCCGTGGAGCAACCGGCTTCGAGTGTCCCACGTGGCCCTGCGCAGCCCGTTCTTCCACCCAGCAAGTACCGAGCTCGAGCATGCGAACTTCGGAGGCCTCGGAGCCGCGTTCCTGGCTAACGCGTTGCAGATGTTCGTACCGCCGGTGAGTTGACAGGAAAATGCTCGCCCTTGGTGATAGTCTTCATTGCCTTGGAGGATGCGGTTGCTGAGCAACTTTACATCTTTGGTTGAGCCAGAAAGAAACATGAATATACTCCGTTTCACAAATATCTTGCGTGGAGTGGAGCTTACTCGAGCGAGCCGACAGCTTCCTCAAGAGCTCTCTTTGAGAAAAGCAACCAAGCTGCTTTCAGCACTCCATACACTACCAAGCGCCCCTTTGTGAAGCAGACAAGAACTATAGCTAGACTGCAGGGTCGCACAGGTTTGCCTCACAACCGATGAGCTCAGCTAGGAATCTTAATTCCGCAGTATCATCGCAGGCTTGTTACTTTTGCTAAAGATAGCATGCTGCCACGGCCTTTCTCTGGAGTCGGCTATTGGCTGCTGGTAGCTTCGACTTTAACATGAGCAAGTTATGAGACTGAGAATACGATGTGCTTGGTGTCATACCTTTCAACTGAGACAGTCACAAACTGCATCTCTTGTGTGCTCACTACTGAAATAATTTCAACTACACGCGTTCATAGCAGAGCCCGTGTTCCGAGTCCAAGTACTGAAACCTGAGGTGTTTCTGCTGGCTCGTTCCTACGCTCTCTGCCAATGTAAACCTGCCTGAAATAACATAATTTCAAGGGTCCATCAAAGATTTTGCATTCCCTCTTCAATTCAGGTTGCAGATATCGGCCCTGACGTGCCCCTGGAAATCTGGCCGGAGATCAGCGGTATTGAGGACTTGGCCAGCAGCCTAAACTGCAGCGCTGAATTTCTTCCCAACCTGCGTGACATTGCTGCTTTGGGGCTTGCCTGGCACGCCCTGAAAGGCAGAGTCAACGCTTCGTCCGGAGACAGCAGCGTGCGACCACCGCACATCAGTGGCCTCGCCATCAAGGACGAGAAGAATGTGGCCCACTTCTACAGCGCAGACCAGCTCTTCTTTCTCACCTACTGCCGGACCAGGTGCGCTTTTATCCGTTGAAGTCAGATCTCATCTTAACCTTGATATCAACCCTTTTTTGGTCAAACTATTAAGCCATCAGAAAAAAATCACAATTCTGACATTCGATGATCTAATAAACCCACACAGTGCAATAAAGTTGTAAAATATTCCTCTCTCCCTCTCGCCCTAATATTTGCGAAACCAATATGTCGACCACGTACCCGAAAGTCTTTGCCCCATTTAGTGCAAGTAGACAAAGTTCGATCGAGGACCCTATCAAAAGTATCTTACGGCAGCGAATGTTGTACGAACAGCTGCAATTTCTTAGACAGAGGCGGAGAGGCTGATGGTAGAATGCAACAAGCAAGCTCATAACTAGTTTAGTTTAGTTTAGTTTAGTTTAGTTTAGTTTAGTTTAGTTTATGGGGTTTAACGTCCGCCGTAGTGGAGGGCTCCGGAAATTTCGACCACCTGCGGTTCTTTAACGTACTTCCAAAGCTCATATCTGAAGCACAAACTTTAACATATTGGGCGGTAGGTGGGACGTCTCAATGCGCGACAAGAACATTTATCTTCGTGCTGATGATTGCATTCATTAAACATACTGAGATAATTAAAATGAAGTGAGAGATGACGATAGTGAAGTGGTATACGTTGCTTTGAAAAGATCTTTCCTATTTACGAGTTCCAGTGTTGATCAGCGAGTTTAGACTTCCTTCCTCGTTGCACTAGTACATGGATCTGTTTTGTGCAGCAGCCATGACATTGTTTTTTTTTTTTTCAGAGAACAAATGTGCTTTATTTCAGTGGATAGTAATTGCTTTTGGTAGGCAGTATGCATCAAGAGAAATCCTATTTCTGTGGGGGTAGGAGCTTCGATGTATTTTCTTGAACAGATAATGAGAGGTGTGGATGCCCGATGTGGCGAACAATCCGCACATTATTCTCCACAAATTCTGGTCCGAAGCGTCTGTTTTTGACAAACACGGCCCTCAGGCTCAGGTAGAGTAAACAACTTTTTATCCAGCAGTCGTTCCTATCTTTGTAGCAAAAGCGCCAAAAACAAATTAAGCCTGAAGAGAGGTTAAAAGATAGAGGGAAGTGAAGGGAAGCTCGGCTGATACTAGCTACAAAACATTTTGAGTAGGAAGCATTTTCACATACGAGCATGTTGACATCGAATCATGCATGCAAATTCAGTGAATAAATGAGCGCACTGCTTTCAGACAGTATGTTTGGATTCCTGACACTAACCGTTTAAGGGTAGATATTCTGTCAAGTTACGTAGAGGCTGTTTTTCACCTCGCGTAAAGCATTAGTCATCTACTGCTCCTCCAATTATAAGGTCTCACACGTACATTCTTTGCCATTGCCCCCAGTAATTCTTTTCTGCCGATTACTTGATTTGACCCTAATGCTTGAAGAGAATAGCTTGCCGGAATTGTGCCACCGCTAATGTGCCTTCGCTGTGTAAAATGCGGGTGGTATGTCTATTTTTCATGGAAGACAGTTGGGCTAGTTGGTGTGAATTCGTTAGTGACTGCGACATTGCAACTAGCGTGGAAATCACAAGGACAGCGACAAAAGGAACCGACGGGACAGCACGCTAGTCTATTTTTCCAGGCATTACACCCCTTAACGCCGACCATGAGGCCAGAGGAGACCTTCAGCCAATACCAAAGCGGTGGATAGCCGGTGGCATGTAGAATAGACCCCGACACAGCCGCGTTGAAGAAAAATTGTGAAGAATATTTGATTTCTAAAATAGCGACATCGAAAGGATGCACGCAATAAACTCTGTCAAAAGGGCAGGCATTGCGTCTCTGCAACGAGAGTATCAAAGAGGGATATCAACACGTTCACGTTTTTACACCATTTCGCGTCCGCCTTTGATTTGACGTTTTGAACCATTACATTTCGAAGAAAAATCGAAAGACAACACCAGATCACATGTAAAAAAATGACTCCTAAAAAAATGCATACTTCAGGCGCAAGCCAATACTACTCGCAATTGAAATCGCCACTTCATGCAAATACGTTAAACTGCAATGAACAGAGGGTCAAGTCAACGAGCGTAATTCGAACAACTACAGCAAATATCAGAAACTGGTAGTGGCCGGTTTTTAGTGGCCCTGATAACTAGCGTTCAACTCAGATGGAAAGAACTTCACTGCGCAACGACAGACTAGTCACGTAAGGAACAAAGGACACGCGGTCATGTACACCTCAGGACGTGAACATTCTTGTGATAAACGCGAGGATGGTCTCTAAATGGGCATCCCAATCACCTCTACATAATTGATTCGAAATATTACATCAGACTACAGTGGTGCCTCTGTGAAACTAAGCTGAATGAGAGCGATAACATGACATTGAAATCAAAGCAGTAAACATTGAGAAGCAGCTCAGGAATATTTTTGGTGTAAGCATTTTCAAGTGCGTCCCTTTGGTTAGGATCATTAAGGTCTTGACAATGAACCTTGCTGCAAAGAACACCATTCTCTACCAGTGGAGGCAAGTCTCTACATCGATGTTTATGCTTTCACAAACGGAAGGCATCTAAACTCCCGCTCTGCAGCCTCATGGTCGGCCACTGTAACATTAGCGTGGAGAAACCTGAAGCGAGTGCTTCCCAGCCTTCTTGAATGACGAGATAGGGCGAGATATTACCTCACTCCCACCACATATCAATAACCAAAGAAGGCGCCTTTCTGAACTACAGGTGTGTGTGGGGAGCTCTGAAGAGCTGTCTACATTGTTACTGAAATCTACTGAGTCATGCAGTCTCTGCTTTGCCTAAATACCTATGTGGGGTTCCGGACTGCGTATCAGTGGACTTTGGGCACATTCCTAGGATTTTGTGGGGTCCATTTTGTATTAATGTGAGTGGCTCCCTCTGAAATGCCGAAATATTCCTCGCGACGAATAGATTTTATTCAATTCACTGTACCTACTCATCCCAGAAAAAATATGATGATGCACAGTACAAGCGAAAAAGAAAAGAAAAGAAACATTCTTAGCTTTTGTTAGCATGCTGCACACCTAAGAGGAGATGAGTTTTAATTATTCTCTCTCAACAGGTGCGCACGCAGTCGATCCCGTGGCAGCACACGCGGTCCAGATTGCAACGAAGCGGTGCGCAGCATTGCAGACTTCGGTCGCACCTTCAACTGCGCCCCTGGGTCGCCCATGGTTCCCACGAACGCCTGTTACGTTTCCGACTTCTTCTGACTGTGACAACGTCGACGAGGAGTTTATCATCGTTATCATCATCATCTGTCAAACCCTAGTGACCGTGGAGGGGGGTATTGCACTGCTGTGTTTTTAGGCTGTGGGAATGTGCGAACTTCCAGTTGTTTATTATTTGCTAGTGCCGCGAAAATTGTTTTTTTTTAGAATCTTAATTTTGTGATCCCGGATATAGGTTTTACGGCCGCTATACGATTAACGTCCATTTGCGACTGCAGTTGACATCCGAGTTACGCGATGAAATTATGACAATTTGTAGCAGTCAAACTTATTTTAATTACGCTGAGTTCTCATTGAAGATTTGCCTTTAGCCATAATTTCACGGTGAGTCATTTAGCTCGAGGGGCAACTTGCTGAAAGAGTGGCTCTTGGTACTATGATACCAAGGACTGTATCAGGGCCACACTTGGTGTATCAGTGCTGCCAAACCCGGCTGGTCCGCCTGGTAGTAGACTAGTTGAGCTCAATGCAGTGTGGAAATAGAGCGATCTTCGACGCACGAGAGGTTCCGATGCCTAGGAATTCTACTAATTTGTAAAGTCGCTGCATCAGTGCGGCCTGTTCAGCGATATCCGCTCAGTCTGCATCCTCCGCCGTTATCTGATGCGTTGAGGGGTTAGTCTTGGCTTTATCTTTTTGCAAACCTATTTATCTGTGTACTTCAAAATATTCTCACTAGAAAACAAATTTCCCACACTGATAAAACCGCCACATTTGTGTTTTTACTATTGGCTTTTGTTTCATCAGTAGCAGTAGGGAAGTGTGACAGACGCAAATTCTCAAGTATGCCGCGCGAAACGTTTCTCTAGATTTTATAGAGCTGTGTGCGTGTTTTATGCTTTGATAAAAATTGTTTCCATCATATTTCTGTGTTCTCATCCGCGCATCAGTGACCTTACTCGCTGGCACTGAAGTATTAAAACTGCTTAACTTCATTTTGCCTGCTTTTGACTACTTCTCTTCTAAAGTTTGAAGCGTACTGTTATTCAATGCCATACTTTCCTTGATTTAATTGCTTGAAATTGTATGAGATATGAGAGGGATTCTGAAGACTTTTTAAATTACTTCCGTGACTTTCTTTCTTGTGCCATCCCCCCCCCCCTCCCCCCCACCGCCCCGCAACGATCCTCTAGCTTCCTCGCTACACGGACATCGCAATAAAAAGCTGGTGTTATAAGTTCCCTCGAGAACTTGTTCCTACGGGATAGACCATTATGCCGTGCTTTTCCGTAAACAATACATCACGAATTACCACCGGCATGCTGCCGAGGCGTCACACTTAGTACTACTCTAGCCAGAGCACTCAGAAAACATAAAACGCCCTTCTAACCACATCCCGGCGCTCCTTCTACGACTAGAAATGATCCCCCCGCGCTAATCAGAGCGCTGGGAACGTTCAGTGAGAGTTCATATCAAGGTATCACTGGTCTAAAACAGTTCAGTCATCCGCCACTTCCCTTATCCTTCGGCCTACTAACCATCAGAAAGGGTTCGTCGAAAGTTCTCGGGCCACAGGGTCTACTTTTCAGCAGGTCAACACAGCCGCGTCTGGCTTCCCGAAGTCGTCAGCTACCTGTGCATACCTCTCGCACACAGGTGGGGCAAAATTTAGGTCTTTTAGGGCCGATCTTCACTTGGGTATCGTGGCGGCGGCGCTAGGCCTAACGCCTACGGCGGCGCCCGACCGTGAGTGAGTCGCCCACCCGCGGCAAGATGGCTTCGCCAAACCTGCAACGTGGCTACGACCCGGACGCCATGGCCTGGTCCGAGGTTCCAGCAAATCCAGCGCCTGATAGCCCGGCCTCTGCGCCCATCGAGAACTTGAAGTTATTCAAGCTAGTGGAACGCCGCTCCCGCAAGCGGAACGCTTCCAAGAAAGCGGACGCCACGTCGCCAGGCCGCTCTACACGGCACAACGCTGCTGCGCGCGCTGCAGCGCTTCACGGTGGGCCCCAGGGACCTGCTTGGAAACCAAAGCCGCTGCCGCGGCTTCATCCCGGCCTGCGTGCGGTGCGGTACCGTGGGACACCGAGCGGACACATGCCCCTGCCCGGATCCAAAGTGTGGCCTTTGTGGCAGTGCGGTGTCGATCGTCGACGGGGTGAAGACACCGCATGAGTGCACACCGTCCTGTGCAGTCTGTGGGCAAGCCCACGCCCCCAACTCCCGGTACTGCACGGGGAAATTAAGGCAGCTCAAGGTGCTCGGCCGCAAGGCTAGGCGCCCAGAGCTCCCTGGAAAACAGCGACCTGGTCGGCAGGCAAGTCATCCCAATTCAGGTGCCGGTGGTGGAACGCCGCGTGGAGCTGACGGCATCGACAACAAAACGTCATCATCATCATCCTCGGTGAAGTCACCACCCGGGAACAAGACTACGCCCCCACCGCCACCGCCCAGCGGCAGGGACGCTGGCCACTTCCCGGCGCTCAAGACAAATGGCGCTGCCGGCGCCCGGGCATCAGCGTCTCAACACGGCAAACAACAGGTGAGCAGCTGGGCTGAGATCGCCTCCTCCTCCTCCTCCCATTCCCCCTCCTCCCCAGTTACCGTCTCCGCACTCGATGCGGAATACAAAAAACAGATCGACGTGCTCCGGGCACAGAATGAGCTTTTGCTCAACAAAATTAAAAATTTAGAATCAAAATTGGCGTCCGCCGCTCCGAGCCCGCAGAACTCGGACGCAATGGAGAGCGACGCGGAGATCTCGCCTGCCCTCGTGACAGCCATCTCCGCGATGGAGGAGCGCTTAACCTCTAAATGCTTCTGGCAGCAGAACAAAACACTCCAAACATATCACACCTCTGGATTTTAGAACAGATTCCTTCAAATACTCTTTTCTGGTTCGCACTATTCACGAATGGAACAAATTACCAAAAGAAGTGATTCAATGTTCGGATTTAAAGGCTTTTGAAAACGCCCTCATGAAGTATTTGTGACTGGTTTGACTGGTATGTTTTTGACCCATATCACATGTCATTTTGTCTTTCCTATAAATTTGTATTGTTGTATTGTTTTGTATTTCTCCTAAGGCGGTGATCTGCTGATGTACTGCATCTAGTTCTTGTTTATTTCAAGGATCTCAACTCCTGTCTTGGCAGCAGCTGACAGTATGAATAAATAAAATAAAAATAAATAAAAATAAATAAAAATTACGATCTATGAACGAGACCGCCATTGACCAAATCTTGACCAAGGTCAAATCTGCCATCCACGCGGTAGTATCAAAACACATCTTGGACAACCCCCGCCTCCTCCGTCGGACGGGGCCCATTAGGGACGTATCCCGTCCTTCAAAATTCAACCGTCTGATTATTGATTCGGAGAATGAGGACAGCTGTCCCGCTCCTTCCGTCATCACCCCCTTGATGGCGCAAGTAGCTGGCTCTGAGGCAGCCAATCCCTCCTCCTCCCCCCCCCCCCAAGAATTTTAAATCACGGCGAGACACCTTAGTCAAAGGAGTTCCGCCATCTCCAATTCGCCCATGTCAACTTCCATAACACAGTGGAACTGTAGAGGCTTTAAGGACCGCGCTAAGCGGGCCAATTTCCGCCTCTATCTTGAAACTTTCGAGTCCTTACCAGCCGTGGTTGCCCTCCAAGAGCCAGGCCTGGGCGCCACAATTTCAAATTACACGACGTTCCAACAGGACCCCGCGTCTTGTCTTCTCGTTCACAAAGACTACACAGCCAACCTAGTGGATCTCGACCTCCAACTAGAGTACTCTTATGTAATGGTGACCCTCCTACCAGTCCGCCGCAGGGACCCATCGTTGCATATACTCAACGTGTACTGCTCTCCCAAACTAAAGCGAGTGACTTTTGCGGACCTCTTTAGCCGCGCGCTAAGAGTAGCGGGCCGCGATCCCCTGCTCATTGTGGGTGACTTTAAAGGGACACTGAGGAGAAATTGAAGTTGACTTGCATCGACAGAATACCAGCTCCTGATTACAAAAACGCCATTCATACTGACAACAAAGCTCCTGTAACATAGAAAAGAGCAAGAACCAAAATACAGGTATCGCCGCCACAGGCCGAACTGCAAGTACAAGCTTCATGGCGTCATAGAACAAAACAGTGTTGCTAGAACCAATAGTTCTAGCAACACTAGGACACGAGAAGCTACGAATCACTGAGGCGCAGCAAATGCATGCGCAAATCTCCTTGACGTCGCCAGATGGCGCCACGTACCCGATAGCTACGCGCGCTCCTGCAGCGCCGGGACCAATCAGCGCTTGCTCTCAGCGGTATTGGGGCTCCCGGTATTCCGCTAACGGTAACAAGGTACACGGTATGCTAAAGGCGTCTTTTTGCGAGAACTTCGTTGGCGACTTCGAGAACGGGATCCATTGTAACGCTGGCACAACGCCGGTGCAAATGTAAACGAAGCGACGGCCGCAATAGCCGATAGATGGCTTCAATGTGCGGCCGGCGGTAGCTTTCTTTTCGGCTGCTGCTGGGCCGCACTGCTGGCCGCCAGAAATCACAGAGTCTGCGTTACGTCATGTGAATGTCATGTTTCACGTCACTTAGTTCTGTGTCGTCATAGCAGAATCCCAAGTTTGAATCAGAGCGGCGGGAAAAACTATTTCAACTTCGAATCCAAATTTCTTAGAAATAAATGCATCTTTCGTTGCCGGCCAAGTGGCAACAAAGCCATGAAATGCCGAACTATCGGATTTTGCTATAAAAAAAATATTAATAGAGCTCTCCTCAGTGTCCCTTTAACGCTCCCAGTCAGCAGTGGGGGTATCGCAAGGAGGAGTCACGCGGGCGTAAGCTGGCGGAGCTTGCGTCCACGTTGGGCCTCACCCTACACACGGACCCTGTCCACCCAACCCGGCTAGGAAATACCGTGACACGGGATACGTGTCCGGACTTAACCTTCACTCGCAACATACGACACGCAGACTGGCTCAACACCGAGGAGACCCTCGGTAGCGACCACTGCATCATTAACACTACACTACGCACATGCCCCCTCAAGCGTCCAAGAACACAAGCCCATATCCCAGATTGGGCGAAATTCAGGCAAAATTTTAACTCACTTGATAATACACCCATTTCCGTGCAAGGCTACACAGCATGGTCCCAACAGCTGCTGGCACACCTTTCCTCGCATGAAACACACATCCAGCTCTCGGAGGCGGTCACGGACGTGGATAACCACCTTCTACACCTCTGGGAAGCCCGTCGCAGCCTCGTCCGCCGTTGGCGACGCCAGAAACACAATAGAAAGCTTAAAGCTCGAATTGCCGAGTTTACCCAGAAAGCGGCAGAGTACGCGGCCCAACTCGCCGACTCCAACTGGGTAGATAGATCCAACACGGCCGCGCGACAAATGTCCAGCCGAAACACGTGGCGTCTCTTTCGAGCCCTAATCGACCCAACCCAAACACGAACCGAAACACAAAAACATTTGCAGCGAGCCCTGGACGCTTTTCCTGGCAACACGACTCAACTGGCACAGAAACTTCGGTACCAGTATCTGTGTACAGCCCAAGACCCCCGTGGATCTGCGTACTCTTATGCAGGCAGAGAGAACACGGAGCGGGATCAACCTTTCCAGCTCCATGATCTGCTGGCGGCTCTCGCCAAAATGAAACGGGGCACTGCGCCAGGACGGGATAAGGTCACCGTCAAGCTTTTGACGAACCTGCCCGACTTGGCATACCAGTCCCTCCTGGAATACGTCAATGCGATTTGGTGCGGGGACACCCCCCTGCCAATCGAATGGAAAACGGCTTTGGTCACTTTTATTCCTAAAGCTGGCAAACCAATTGACACAGATAACCTCCGCCCCATCTCTCTCACCTCATGTGTGGGCAAACTAATGGAAACGATGGTGCGGGATCGGTTATCTACATATCTTGAACACAAACAAGTCTTTGCGAGCACCATGTTCGGATTCTGCCCACACAGATCCGCACAGGATGTCCTCCTGCAACTCAATCGGGAAGTCCTTGACCCCCTCGAATGCCCCCATAATGACCGGGCAGTACTCGCCTTGGATCTCTGTGGGCCACGCAGGGTAGCACAGGAGACATTAAAACCAGCCTGCAAACAGCGGCGACGATAGTAGACCGCTACGCCCGCCGCTGCGGTCTTCAATGTTCCCCTCAAAAATCGGAATTTGTGCACCTCCGCCCCTCACAGAAGTGCACAACTAAAATATATATCTCTCTTGAGAGTGGTCCCATACGCGAAAGTGATGAGATACGGGTACTCGGACTCTACATCCACAAACACAGGCGGCCAGACACTACATTGGCCAAACTCCGTAAGGTGGGGGACCAGGTGGGCCGCATGGTCCGCCGGGTTTCCAACAAACGCGGGGGGTTACGAAGTAAGGATGCCTTGCGGCTGGCAAACGTCTTCGTAACTAGTCGAATTCTCTATTCGACTCCTTATCTCCACCTACGGAAACAAGAGGAGGACGCCCTTGAGGTCATCCTTCGCAAAATTGTTAAACGTGCCCTTGACCTCCCTATCACTACTTCAAACAGCCGGCTTATGGCTCTTGGGGTGGTGAATACTTTCCGGGAGCTCCGGGAGGCACACCTTACAAACCAGTACACGCGCTTTTCGCTAACGGAGTCGGGTCGCCGCCTTCTTGCTCGACTCCATATCCAACACACCCCTCCAATGGAAGACAGGTTTCGCATCCCGGAACTGTGGAGACGTGCCCTCCACATGCGGCCTCTTCCAGCAAACATGTCACATCAAGACCATAATGGTCGGCGCCTGGCACGAGCGGAAGCGCTAGCCCGATATTATGGCAACAAAACAGGTGTATACTACATGGACGCCTCCGGCCCTCACCACGGGGGATGGTACACGGCCGCGGTAGTTCACAACAGCAACACAGTTAACGGCCTAACTTTCAGAGCCCGCAGTGCAACACAAGCAGAAGAGGTCGCGATTTCTCTCGCGGCCTCACATTCCAATTCAAAATACATAATCACCGACTCGCGAGGGACCTGTCGGAACGTCGAACAAGGCTGCACTCCCTTCCTAGCCTATCGAATATACCAAAATCGCATACGGGATACGGACCCCGCACACCGTTACCTCATATGGGCCCCTGCTCATCAGGGGTTGGCAGCAAACGAGGCAGCAGACGCAGCCGCCCGCGCGCTCTCTCACCGGGCTGTTTTCTCCTCCCCATCCGATCAGGAACCCGATTTTAACCCGGTCTATACATTCAAAGATACTACAACATATTATCAAAATTGTCATCGCCTTTACCCTAGCCCATGTAAAGGCCTGAAGAAGGCGGATGAGCGGCTCCTTCTCCGCCTTCTCACCAATACTTTGCTGTGCCCGGCAGAGCTAGAACATTTTGACCCCTCCTTTAGCGGCAGCTGCCCACACTGTAGTGCAGTGTCTTCTGACACCTATCACATGGTGTGGGCCTGCCCCTCCAACCCCGCTATTCCCCCCATCCCCAACCCAACCCGGGAGGACTGGGAGGCGACCCTGCTCGGCTGCCACGACTTACAGGCCCAACAAGCCTTAGTCGGGCGCGCCCGGGCGGCAGCAACCGCCACTGGGGTCCCATACTAGGGACCTCCACCTAGTGTTTGTAAGGATCGGTCCCTTACGGGCTGATCCAAACATACCTCCTGTTCATTCGTAATAAATGTTTTCACCACCACCACCACCACTTTTCAGCAGTATATCCTGACACTTAGTACGTAAATCCTATCAAGGTTCTCAGAGGTGGGAATGATACCTCTCTTACCCTTTACAGGAATTTTGATCTTCGGGCGTTTCGTAACTGCCCGACTGTGCTGCTCAAAACCACAACCTGTGGTCTGGAAACTTTTTGTCACCGCTGTACATAACAGACCAGCTCATAAGCATGGCCTGATAAAGTGGGGTCAATGCTAAGAATCATGTATGCACTGTTCCTTCCCCCGAGTGTCCACGCGATTGCTAAATTTTTCGACGTGCTGCAATCTGAAGAAGGGTACGACAGAAGAAGCGTACGACAGACCCATGTCCACGAATTAAAGATAACAGTGTATCAGGAAAGGAAAGGCGCAGTATATCGAACCGGGCCATAAGGGAGGAATGAAAGGAGGGACAAAGGGTCGCCGCAGTCCGGTTGTTGCCGGACTAATTTCGACCAGCTGGGTTCTTTCAATTACACAGACTTCGCACACTACACAGGCGCCTTTTGTCTCTCTCCTCCATCGAAATGCGGGCGCCGCACCCGGGATCCGCTCACGTGACCTTATGTTCAGCACTAGAACTCCATAACCATTGAGCCACAGTGGAGGAGTTGGAGTGGGTTAGTCTCTGGGCCCACCCCCCCTCCCTCCCCCACCGAATCCGCCCTACAGCGGCAGGTAGAGGAGCTCAGGCGCCAAAATCAAATTCTCGCCCGTAAAATTCAAGAATTAGAAGCTAAGCAGGCCGGGCAGTCCGAGCCCATGCAGAACGCTGAGCCCGAGGATAGTGATGACGGATCCTCAGTATCATCTTGCCTAACTAGCGTCTCGCGGCAAACTGCGGACACGGTGGTCGATTCGGCCCCCGCGGACGCCGGCCGCTTCGAGGCCCTGGAGCGTAAAGCCGAGCAGTTGGAGGAGCGGGTGGCAGCGCTCCCGAACCAAGTTATGATTGCGGTCCGCGAGTCCTTTCAGGACATGTTCAGTTCCGCATTTGCTGCAATGCTTCCCGACATTGCGGCCCAGGTGACTGACTCTGTCCTTAAGGCGGTGCAGCCCTGGGTCAGCTCCCAAATAAAAAATTCTCTCTCCTGCGACTCCCCGCAGCTAAAACGTAAAATAGCTCCTCGACAGGCAGCGGAAGAAAGCGGTTCCGGGCCGATAGCCGCGGCGTTGATGCAACCCCTACCTGGGGCTGCGCCGGCCCCCGAACCGAGTGGCTACCCAGCACTGTAAAATAAAAACATCAATATGGCTGGCAAACCTTCTCAGAAAGCTAAAAAATTAGACCGATTCGAAATCATTCAATGGAACTGCAGGGGTTTCAGAGCCTGCAAAAAACGGTCACATCTCCAGCTCTACCTGCAGTCCCTTGGTGACATGCCGGCGCTTCTTGCTTTGCAAGAGCCCGGCAATGATGCTGAATTCTCTGGGTATAGCTCGTTTCAGGGGGGCCCCTCGACCTGCATCCTGGTGCATAAAGCATACACCGCGATTCAGGTCGATCTTGATCTGGAGACTGAGCAAGAATACACCATGGTGAGGGTTCTGCCTCTCAGGCGCCGCGACCCGTCAATACATGTGCTTAATGTGTATTGCCCCCCGCATAAGCCCCGTGTTACTTTCAGCGAAATTTTCTATCGTGCTCTCAAGTCGGCTGACAATGAACCCCTGGTGATCATTGGGGATTTCAACGCACCCAGTCTACATTGGGGCTATCAGGACGTCCCTCCGGTACTATTCTCCGACGGCTATGCGGAGTGGGCAACACAGGTCACCAACATACAGAAACAACACACGCAAACACTTCACACCACCGACGAGATCCCCGCAGTGGACAATCACCTCCTGCATCTATGGGAGGCGCGCCGGAGCTTAACAAAACGATGGAAGAAACAAGACGAATCGCAAGCTTAGAGCTCGTATTGCACAACTTACGGAGCAGGCTGCGGCATATGCCGCCCAGCTCACAGACACCAATTGGATAGAACGCTGCAACTCGGCAGCACGTCAGATGAGCTCGAAGGGGACTTGGCGTCTCTTGCGCAGCCTCATCGACCCTTCTCAAACGAAAGGGGATACGCAAAAACAGCTCCGGCGGGCTCTGCACGGGTACCAAGGTACGACGGCGCAACTTGCGGACACTTTGTGCGACAGGTATCTCTGCCGCACAAACGACCCGGTTGGGCCCGAGTACACGTACTCCGGCAAGCCAAATCAGGATTTAGACGCCCCTTTTGAGTTGCATGACCTTAAGGCGGCCCTGGCTAAAATGCGCCGAGGTGGGGCACCGGGTCGGGATCGCATAACAGTGAAACTGTTGGCGAACCTCTCCGACTGTGCATATCTCCATTTGCTACAATACATAAATCAGATCTGGGATGGGTGTCCGCTCCCACTCGAATGGAAAACATCCTTTGTACCGTTCATCCCCAAAGCAGGTAAAGCCGTGACTACGGACAACTTGAGACCCATCTCATTAACCTCGTGTGTGGGAAAGCTCATGGAGACGATGGTTAGGGATCGCCTCTCTCCATACATGGAGGGTAAGGGCCTCTTTGCAGACACTGTGTTCGGGTTCCGCCCGCACATGTCTGCACAGGATGTCCTACTCCAACTACACAGGGACATAATACGACCCACAGCCATGCAACACAACGACAAGGCCATTCTCGCCCTCGATCTTAAGGGGGCGTTTGACAATGTTAAACATGCCACCATACTCTCTAACTTGAACACCACTAACTGCGGGGCGAAGGTCTTAGCCTATTTCAGAGACTTCCTCTCTGCGCGTCAGGCGCTCCTCCGGATCGAGGACGAGGAGTACGGCCCGTACTCTATGGGTACACGAGGTACACCACAGGGGGCGGTGTTATCACCGCTCCTTTTCAACATCGACATGATGCACCTGCCCGGCCGACTGGCTCAGGTAGATGGCATAAAACACGCACTCTACGCAGACGACATTACAATCTGGACCACCGAGGGGAGCCTTGGGGATGTAGAGGACCGCCTACAGCAGGCCGCCACCATAGTCGAAGCATATGCTGCTGACTGTGGTCTCCAATGTGCTCCCGCCAAATCAGAGCTTCTACACGTCAGGACAAAACACAAGGACAACACGTCTCTACACATATCTCTGTCAGGCGGTCCCATCAGAGAAGTGGCGGAGCTCCGGATCCTGGGTCTGTTCATCAATAACAAACTTAGGCCGGACTCTACTATAGCGAAACTAAAGAGCATAGGTGAACAGGTAGGGCGCATGATCCGCCGTGTTTCCAACAAGCGGGGTGGTCTGCGGGGCAGGGACGCGCTACGGCTCGCCTATGCCTTCGTGACCAGCCGGATCCTCTACGCCGTGCCGTACCTACGCACCACCAAACAACAAGACGAGCGCATTGACGCCATCATCAGGAAGGCAACAAAGCGAGCACTGGACCTTCCGGTGGCTACCTCCAACGCCAAACTGAAGGCGTTGGGAGTGGTAAACTCCTATCAGGAGTTGCGGGAGGCCCACCTCGTGAACCAATATACGCGGCTATCGCAGACGGTGCCTGGGCGCCGCCTGCTAAACCGCTTACACATCCAACACACATGCATACCAGAGGGGACGGAGAACATCCCGGTGCTGTGGCGCCACATGCTCTTGGTCGCTCCGCTCCCGCGTAACATGGACATGGCTTCACACGAAGGCAGACGACAAGCGCGGGTTCGCACGCTTGAGAGGCAATATGGCTATAAAGACGGCGTCTATTACGTGGACATCACAGGGCCGTCGCCCGCGGGATTCTTCACGGCTGCCGTAGTCCACCGGGGAATGAATTTCGATGGGCTATCTTTTCGGGCCCCAAATTCAACACGAGCGGAGGAAGTCGCAATAGCTCTCGCTGCCGCCGATCCAAAATCGAAAACGGTTGTCACAGACTCTCGCCGGGCCTGTGAACATTATCTTGCAGGCGAAATATCACCTCTGGCCTCGCAAATTCTAAGACGCGCTCTCGCCGATCCAACTCGCACAAAAGTGATCTGGGCTCCTGGCCACCAGGGTCTACGAGGCAATGAGGCCGCTGATGGGGCCGCCCGAGCGCTCACACACCGGGCTCCTCATCCTAGCTCTCATGGCTCAGAAGCTCATAAACCGCTTCTGCGGTTCCGCGAAATCCTAATTTATTATTGCGACAGCCACCGTCTCTACCCGGCACCTGCCAAGGGGCTGAGTAAGGCGGAGGAGCGAACTCTGCGGCGCCTGTAGACAGGAACCCTTCTCTGTCCTGCAATAGCAAAACACTTCGATCCGAACACAGATGGGCGCTGCCCGCACTGTGGAGAGATCTGCGATATCTTTCACATGGTGTGGGCATGTACTCAGAATCCTCACCTTCCCCCCTCCCCCACCCCCACCCGAGAGGCATGGGAGACTGCCCTCCTCAACTGCTCCACACTGGAGTCCCAAAGGGCTCTGGTCAAGCGGGCGCGAGACGAGGCCTCGTCATGCGGTGTCCCGGACTAAGGATACCGACCACGCAGCAGGGTTATTTTTTTTTTAACCCTCAAGCTCTCTTTGATTACAGTTTTTCACCACCACCACCACAGTGGAGGAACGCTCTATAGAGCAGCTTCGCGGTCTATTCTCTATCTGCACGTTGCGTTCGTAACAGCGCCTAGTGTTGCAGTCCTAGTGTTTCAGTCCACTGTAGCAATGCATCAAGGTTCGCCTGTCATCCACAGTCTCGCCCGACTAGTGACACACCCAGTCAGCATAAAAATTCAGCGGGCACTTTGGCTCTCTAAAGTTCTGCAAGGCGAAAGCGTTTCCTGGCCACTGTACTTTATTTACTTTTTTATTTTTCATATTTTGTTTTTATTTATTTTTTTGCTCCTTTTCTTAATTTTATTGTTTTTATTTTCATTCTCACATCTTATCTTTATTTTGTTTTTTGTTTATTTTCTTTTTCTTTTTATTTTCCTTTTCTTAACTACACTCCTGTCATTTTATTTATGAAGCCCACGCATTCACTAGATGCGCCTTTATTCATGCTGGAACCTTGAGCCTTTTAAGCAGTGACGCCGAAAGGCGGACGAATCTGCCGACGCGTCTGTCGACACGGCTGCCGACGCGTCTGTCGACACTCCAGCCGACGCGTCTGTCGACACGGCCGCCGACGCGTCTGTCGACACTCCTGCCGACGCGTCTGTCGACACTCCTGCCAACGCGTCTGTCGACACTCCTGCCGACGCCTCTGCCGACGCGTCTGTCGACGCGGCTGCCGACGCGTCTGCTAACGACAGTATGAGGCATTAAAGGCTTTCGCCTTAAAATATACCGGTTTTTTCCATGCCAAAATAACTTCAAAGGGGTGCATTATAGAACATAGTTGTGGAGTCAGCTATGCGGTCGACGCTCTCGACAGCGCAAGGTTGACGCTGTGGGAAAATACGCTCTACATAAGAGCGCGGCGGAGCGAAAATAAAGGGCAATTAAAAAGTGCTACAAAAGAAATACTGTGAGACGCGAATGGAACGAAGCGGAAACGTTAAGAGGTCGAAGGCCCACATGAAACCTGGCTCACCGCCACGCCCGAGCTCACTTGTACCTGGATTACCCCGTAACCGATGCGGCAGAGGAGCAGGTTACACGGCCCCTAATTATCTTTTCCGCACACTTACAGGCCTACAGGCAGGCCACACAAACATACCTCACACCTTACAAAACTCTAGAAAAAGCGAAAGAACACGCCTTTTGCCGAATAAAAAAAATTGCCGACGATTACTTCACTTCCTAACGCGAAATTTGAGCTCTGCTATTCAGCGGTTTCAACTTTTCGATAAGGTTCAGGCAAAAAATTGGAGCAAGACATGTATGTACAGTTAGAGACAACTTGTTATTTTTCACACGTATTCCTTCTTCAAGAAACACTTGACTAACAGTTCTTGACTCTCATGAAGCAAGCTTTGTGGATGGAGAAATAGATGAATATATGCTCGACTTGCTGCACCAATGCCTGGTTCTCAAAGTCGAGTTCTGCACAAGTATTTCGCGAAGTTGTCACACCTGTGGGTACTGTTACGAGCGAGAGGAACGGAATTCCCGCTTGTCTCTATATATCTATATTAAAGTCACCGCCCACCCAGCCACCCCGGCAGGGGGCAGCGTTTCTGGCACAACGTTGTCAATTCCAAAGCATGCAGCGCACATCTGTCACTACCGCCACGTGGCTTAAAGCACGATTGAGGGATCAAATGTTCCAAGAGGGCAGGTATGCGCCTTCCCTCTGATTCATGTGTTCACAGAGATGTGTGAGACAGATACTGTGCATTTCCTTTCTTCAAAAACTAATTTACCAATTTTACCCTCTGCCTTTCAAGCCCCCGCTCTATTGGTTTCGCAGCTGTGGGAGACAGATTCTGCGTATTTCCTTTCCCCAAAAATTTGTTCACTGAAGCTTAAACGGCGGCTCGGGCGGTCAGTGCACTTCTTATATAAGCTCGCTCCATGTCTGTCTGTCCTTCACGCCAAGGCAGGCGTACACATACACACAGTGTCGGCTGTGCAGTCTCCTCCTCCATCTCGCGCTGAGCGCGCGTCCTCATTGATCAAAGGCCGAGAGTGGCTTCGAGGAGCATCTAGAACTTTCTGTCGTGGCGCCAGCGCCGTCGCGCGAGTGAAGACGTGGCGGGCACCTCTTAGCGCACGCAAGGCTATGCCCTCTCCGTCAGCATCGCGTAGAAACGACTTGGACAGTCTATAACATTTGATAGCAATCCCCCTGCGCGCCGCGTCGGCGAATGGTTGAAGAGGGGCAGCCACACACAAAAGGCTAGTCGCTCTCCAGGGGTTCGTTGAATCAGTTTTACCAATCGCGCCGGTGAGAGCCGTGCGCGCCGCATTGATTTTTTTTTTTGCTGGTTTCTTGCTAAGGAGGAGAGGAGGTTGCGCTTTTACCCTCCCCTGGATACAACGGACAAAGGCGACGCTGCGAAACGCAGAAACGGGCGCCTAGGAGCTGCGCTCTAAAACACACTCTAGTAACAGCAGTTAAACGAAAGTGTCCACCCTGCGGAGAAATAGCTGAGGATTTTCCCATGGTGTGGGTATGCCAAGTCAATCCCGGTATTGAGAGATTTCTTAATCCCAATACGGAGCAATGGGAGGCAAATCTGCACACCGAAGACCCCGACCAGGAACGAGCACTGGTTCGCCGTGGCCACGCCGCGGCGCAGGCCAATGGGCTGCTGGAAAAGGCGAACCATCCAAGACTCCGAGAATTTCCATGCATTCAACAGTTTTCACTTTGTCGCTCTTCTTCCTCGTAGGACATAGCCCACCGTCCGTGTACGTCGTGATGGTTCGTGCTGGTCGCCAAATCCCTGACCGCGCCCCAGCATTGTTCCAGCTCGGTTAGAGCAAAGTTACAGCTCTGTCATGAGCAGTTGCGCTGCACTGGCGCGCACCCAGATAACTGGAAGAGAGCGCGCGCAGTTTAGATGGTTTAAAGGGGAGGTAGAGCCCCACAAGGCATACAAATATTTACAGCGCACTCTCTGCGTAGTTGGGCGTAACGCGCCATTACGTACGCAGTCTTCTTAAGACTGCCTTAGTCGCTTTGGGACGTTAAGCCCCATAAACAAACAAACAAACAAACATCTTAAGACCTCTCCTAACGATCTCCTTACAAAAAGGGTAATGCTGAAACCATCGTAGCAGGTTTTTGTGCGTTGTGTGCTGGTCCCTACAGAGCGTAGACCCTGAGAGCGTGCCAGTTACGCCATCGAATACGCAGTGGCAGCAAGGCCTTCAAGAAAACAGAAAATGTGAAACTGCATCGCTTCATGAATTAGGTCAATCTCACCAACCAACAAAAACATAATGAAGTAGAGGGCTTGCGGACATTCACCTAGGTTTCGCACTTCTCAGACCACAAGCCGAATGCGCAGGGTCGAACACTTTATTAAGTTCGCTTCCCAGATGGATTTCGGAATTGGAGGTAGTCATATATGCGACTGCCTATGTGTCAGAGCCTTTTGAATCTTTATCAATGTTTTTAGTAGCCGTAATGAAAAGAAGTTCCAAGCAATAGCGGTGCTTAGCGTCGCTTGAGTTATTATGGGCGAAATAAGTCAAAGTAAGCTGAGACTAGAACGAAATCAATCCTGGCCTATAATTCAGTTCCATAGTAACATCATCATCATCAGCCTGACTACTCCCATGCAGGGCAAAGGCCTCTCCCATGTCTCTCCAATTAACCCTCTCTTTTGCCAGTTGTGGCCACCGGGTCCCCGTAAACTTCTTAATCTCACCGGCTCAACTAAATTTCTGCCGCCCCCTGCTACGTTTGCCTACTGTTGGAATCTACTCCGTTACCCTTAAAGACCACCGGTTCTCTTGCCTTCACATTACATGCCCTGCCCAAGCCCATTTATTCCTCTTGATCTCGACTAGGATTTCATTAACCCGCGTTTGTTCCCTCACCCACTGCGCCCGCTTCCGATCTCTTAACGTTAGACCTATCATTTTTTTTTTCATAGCTGGCTGCGTTGTCCTTAAGTTAAGCTGAACCATCTTTCATAGCCTC
The DNA here is from genome assembly GCF_055824585.1 of Amblyomma mixtum. Lineage (NCBI taxonomy): Eukaryota > Metazoa > Arthropoda > Arachnida > Ixodida > Ixodidae > Amblyomma > Amblyomma mixtum. The sequence continues at coordinate 115,606,769 of NC_143013.1, forward strand.
CACGTTTCTGCCCCATAGGTGAGTACCGATAAGATGCAGCTGTTGTTGATTTTTCTCTTCAGGGGTATTGGCAAACTGCCATTCGTGCCATATTCGTGACCTGCCATATGCGCTCCAGCCCATTCTTATTCTTCTAGTTATTTCCCTCTAATGATCCGGACCAGCGGTCACTACGTGCCCTAAGTATACATATTCTCTTACTACTTCCAGCACCGCGCCATCAATTGCAAACTTCTGTTCTCTTGCTAGATTGTTGAATTTTACTTCGGTTTTCTGCATGTTGAATATAAGCCCCACCATTCTGCTCTGCCTGTCTAATTCATTAATCATGCATTGCAGTTGATGTCCTGAGTGACTTAGCATGGCAATGACATCAGCGAATCGCAGATTACTTAGGTATTCTCCATTAACTCTGATCCCCAACTCTTCCCATTCCAGTCTCTGGAATACCTCCTGTAAGCAGGCATTGAAGAGCATTGGCGAGATCGTGTCTTCCTGCCTGACACCTTTCCGTATTGGAATTTTATTGCCGACTTTATGGAGAACTATAGTAGCTGTGCAATCGTTATAAATATCTTCCAATATTTTCGCATAGCACTCTTCTACACCCTGATTCCGCAATGCATGCATGACAGCTGAGGTTACCACTGAGTCGAATGCTTTCTCGTAACCAATGAAGGCTATATATAGGGGTTGGTTATATTCTGCGCATTTCTCTGTCACCTGATTGATAGTGTGAATGTGGTCTGTTGTCGAGTATCCTTTACGAAAGCCTGCCTGATCATTTGGTTGACTAAAGTCCAAGGTTGTCCTGACTCTATTAGCGATTACCTTACTAAATACCATGTAGGCAACGGACAATAAGCTGATCGGTCTGTAATTCTTCAAGTTCTTGACGTCTCCTTTCTTATGAATTAAGATAATGTTAGCGTTCTTCCAAACTTCTGGTACTCTCGAGGTCACAAGGCATTGCGTATACAAGGTGGCTAGTTTTTGTAGCACAATCTCTCCTCCGTCCCTCAGCAAATCTGCTGTTACCTGATCCCCACCAGCTGCTTTCCCTCTTTGCATTGCTCCTAAGGCTTTCTTTACTTCCTCCTTCGTTACTGGCAGGATGTCCCATTGCTGTGCTCGACTGCCTCCCTCAGTAACTTGATGATTACATTCGCTACTGTATAGATTTGTGCAGAACTCTTCGGCTAATTCAACTATCTTATCCATATTGGTGATGACATTGCCCTGTTTGTCTTTTAGCGCATACATCTGGTTTTTACCTATGCCCAGTTTTCTCCTCACTGGTTTTAGGCTACCTCCGTTCCTTAGAGCATGCTCAATTTTCTCCATGTTAAACTTTCTTATGTCGGCTACCTTGCGCTTATTTATTAACTTAGATAGCTCTGCTAGTTCTATCCTGTCTGTGGAGTTAGACGTCCTCATGCTTTGACGTTTCTTAATCAGATCTTTAGTCTCCTGAGATAGCTTGTTGGTATCCTGTCGAACCATCCTACCACCTACTTCTGCGGCGCACTCTGTAACGATAGCTGTAAGATTATCATTCATTGTTTCAACACTACGGTCATCTTCTTCAGTTAAAGCGGAAAATCTGTTTTGCAGCGACATTCTGGATTCCTCTACCTTCCCTCTTAATGCTAACTTGTTAATAGCCTTTCGCTTCACCAGTTTCCTCCGTTCCCTCTTCAAATCTAAGCTAATACGAGACCTTACCATTCTGTGGTCGCTGCAACGGACCTTACCGAGGACATCCACATCATCTACGATGCCAGGGTGTGCACACAGTATGAAGTCTATTTCATTTTTAGTCTCACCATTGGGGCTCTTCCATGTCCACTTCCTGTTTGCTCGTTTGCGGAAGAAGGTATTCATAATCCGTAAATTATTTCTATCTGCGAACTCTACTAATAACTCTCCCCTAATATTCCTAGAACCTATGCCATAGTCACCTACCGCCTTGTCTCCAGATGCTTTTTACCTACCTTTGCATTAAAGTCGCCCATCAGTACAGTGCACTGTGATTTTACTTTGGTCATTGCCGATTCCACATCCTCATAGAAGCTTTCAACTATCTGGTCATCATGGCTTGATGTAGGAGCGTAGGCCTGCACCACCTTCAGCTTGTACCTCTTATTAAGCCTAATTACGATAGCTGCCACTCTCTCGTTAATACTGTAAAACTCCTCGATGTTGCCAGCTATATCTTGATTTATGAGAAATCCCACACCTAGTTCTCGCCTATCTGCTAATCCACGATAGCACAGTACATGCCAGCCCTTTAGTACTGTATACGCCTCATCTGTCCTCCTAACCTCACTAAGCCCTATGACATCCCATTTAATACCGGCTAATTCCTACAGCAGCACTGCTAAGCTAGCCTCACTTGATAAGGTTCTTGCGTTAAACGTTGCCAGGTTCAGTTTCCAATGGCGGCCTGTCCGGAGCCAGAGATTCTTAGCAGCCTCCGCTGCGTCACAGATCTGACCGCCGCCTTGGTCAGTTGCTCCGCAGCCGCTGGGGACTGAGGGCCGAGGGTTAATTGGTTTGTTAATTGGTTTGTTCATAGAAGGTTGTGGCCAAGTACTACACCAGGGTGGCCAAATCCTGTTCTGTTGAGGAAGTGCGTTTTCGGTTCTGGTCACCGAAATCAGGCCGCACTCCAAGCCTGGTTATGCAATTCCATCGACACGCGGAGTTTTTTTTTTTTATCCGGTGGAGAATTGCGTGGCACCGGGATTCGAACCCCGGTCCTCTTGCACGCGAGGCGGATGCTCTACCTCTACGCCATCGCTGCTACTCTACGCCATCGCTGCGGATATTTGTCAATAATAGTGTCATTTTCCCAGATGCCCGTGCATCTCTGTTTGCTAATGGCGATTTATGAGGACTGGCACGTAGACGGCGGAAAGGAGGTGGTGGTAATGGCTATGACGACGACAGCTGTGTTACAAAATCGGTTGTGTCATTGTACACGTATTGCTTGCTACCAATAACAAGCTTGTTGACACGCATCTTTAACGCAGCGTTAGTTTGCTGAGCATACTCAAAAAGTTTTTTTCGGGCCAACCTAACACGGGCTGAATAATCCTCACGAACATTAAACTCCGAGTTTTTAAGCTGAGATGTAGCTGAAAGAATTGACGATTTGGTTTTGAAACGCGCAAATTTTACAATAATGGGACGATTCTTTGCGTCCATGTAACGTCCCATTCGGTGCGCACGCCCGAAGTCAGCAGGATCAATTGACACGCCTAGTTTCTCGCTGCAGAAGGAAACGACATGCTCTTCAGATCGCGCCAATGTTTCATGTTTTACATCCGAAATTCCAAAAAAGATAAGGTTCGAAGAAGGCGGTTCTCCGCGTCATTACATTTTTCGGCGAGCTGTTTAATTTCAAACGAAAGTTCAGTACTGTTCTGGCTTGTGTTATTGTGTGGGCAGGGGCTACTCGAGTGATTGTTCCTAACATTTCTTTCCAAATCATCGACACGCAGAGACAGATGATTCACAGATTCTAGTATGTTAGACTGGGCACCGCGAATAGTTGACAACTCAGCAATTATTGTGGCATGACATTGTTCGAGGCGAGCGAATGCTTCAGAAATAGACTGTAATGATACAGAGGGCCCAGGATTAAGTTCAATATCAGCTGACTGGCGAGCATCAAAAAGACAAGAAATGCATTAAAGTAGTGGAAACATGAAAGGCGCAGTATCCGGTGAACATAATCGAGCATTTCAGGGGGGGCACGACGCCGGAGTAAGAACGGGTCATTTGAACGGACGGATGCCGAGGACGGCAGGTAAGTAACCTGCGTAAGAAGGGGCGAAATCATGACCGAGTTCCGAGCGGTGCAGTGCCCGAGTAGCTCCAGAGCAGATGCGTCTTTTCTAGTCGATGCGTATCTCCCGCGCTGATAGTTCCGCCAGGTTGCCAGGCGTTATACTTGACAGGGGGCGGGAACGGCGGTAAAAGGCAGGTTTCAAGTTCTTCGTGGTCGGTGACGGAAGGGTACCAAGGTAAGTCGATGAAGCCGACGAATCCGGGGGGTTTGTTGAAGCAGGGAGGCGGTGCCGTGATGCAGAGTAGAATAAAAGCCTGCGTAAGAAGGGGCGAAATCATGACCGAGTTCCGAGCGGTGAAGTGCCCCCATAAAATACTTCGTCGCTAGTGTTAGGTTGTTCTTGCCGAAACGCAGACAATATTGCGCTGCAGAGAAATTTCGCCAGCTGCGCAGTTGACCGTTGCTCCACAATCGCGCAGAAAGTCAATGCCGAGAATGGCATCATGCATGGTCGGGCTAAAACAGCAAACTCAACCCGAGAAGTTTCTTCAGCGATGGCGACTGACACGCAGCGGAGACCCGCAGGTCGCAAATGTCCTCCCCACTCCTGGCGCCGTGGTTCAGCCGTTAAGGGGTGCGCCTCTGCCCTGCCGTGGAAGGCGCTGCCACCGGTGGGGCTTGAGCGACCGAGTTTGTTCGTCCCGAGCAACCTCTCGCGACCAATCATTAATTTAACTGCCACCTGCCACGGTGCGCAGCTTACTCTTAACCTGGGGGGCAGGTAGTGATGACGCCACAAACTTACACGCTGGTGTTTTGTCCTTCTCTTGTGTCGTCTTTCATTGCGCTGTTTTTCCAATTCGTAAAACATGTACCAACCAGACCGTATTTACCCTCTTCTGAAACTTAGGTGACCTAGGTTGCCTGCCTACCTCATAGGTCGCTTCTCTTTTGATTTTTAGTAGATTTTTTGCTCGTAGACAAAGACATCGACGACGGCGACGACGGATTTTCTGCGATACGAGCTCCTTAACGCTGTCCCATCACAAATTCTGCGCGCGCCGACATCGCACTGCGCGTAATTGCCCCGCCGCAGTAGCTCAGTGGTTACGGCGCTCGGCTGCTGTCCCGAAAGACGCGGGTTCGATCCCGGCCGCGGCGGCTGAATTTCGATGGAGGCGAAATTCTAGAGGCCCGTGTGCTGTGCGATGTCAGTGCACGCTAAAGAACCCCAGGTAGGGGAAATCTCCGGAGCCCTTCACTACGGCGTCCCTCATAGCCTGAGTTGCATTGGGACGTTATACACCACAAACTTAACTAAACAATTTTCTCCTGCCCGAGCAACCACTGGCACAGCTGGCACCATGCTCCTCCGAATTTACCCAAGGTTACCCAAGCTTACCTGAATTATATAATTGTTATATTATTGTTATCTAATTTAAGTTATACTTACGTTATATAATTTAAGTTATACAATTGTTATATAATTTTACAGAAATATTGCAGGTAATGGTGCATTCTTCTGATATATAGCAAATTCTTTCCTTTATCGTGTTTTCATCAATCGCATCGAAGAGTTAACTCTCCATAGAAAACCAAGGGGGAAAGCTTTTGACGGTATCAAAAGTGTTAATAAGCATATATTCATTGTTTTATTGAGAACTTCCCTAACATGAAAAAATTGCGCTTATAATGAACAGTTTCTCGTTCAAAACCTCTTCTGTCCAGATTTGTTGGGTATGCAACCTTTACATAGTGTTGACTCTAAATTTAGCCGTATCGTTCACCAATCATATGGCCACTGAGTTCGGTGCTAAATTTTCCATAGCCCTGCAGTGAGAGCTCGGACAATGTGATTATATATACAGGGAGTGCACTTTTTAGGCTGTGGCTGCTATTCCTTTGCTGGATACAACACGGACATAGGATTTTTTTTCCTGCACTCGGAGCCTGCATGTTGGTACAAAAAAGGAATCAACCAATATCAAATGGAACCGTTGACTGTTTCCGCAATGCGGCATCGAATTAGCAACCTGTCGAGAGTTTGCCAGCTGCTCGTCTTGTGCTACCAAGGTGAAGCTTTCTTGTATTTTTTATGGTTGTGGTAGTGTTGACGCTTGCAAACAAAAAAAAGCACCTGCCTGAAAACTTCTGCGCCAGTGCCAGTCTTGGAGCAAGTGTTTCTTCAACAAATGCTCTCTATATATAGAATGAATTCATTATTGCGTGCTCTTCCGCAATTTCCGGGCTTGTCACCACCTAAAACATCGGGATTGTTTATTTTAGGTTAAGACTCGCGATGATCGCTAGGGTATTCGCAGAACACAATATTTCGAATAAGCGGTTGTGTGCAGAACTTCGCAGAACAAGACGACAATGTAAAGATAACAGTCGCGAGCGCTGCGTCAATATTGCAGTTCAGCTGATATTACACCATGTTGCCCTTACCCCTGTGGCGGAAAGGCCAAGTTGTTTGACGTGATCGTCAAACATAGGTACGGCATGGCATGGTAAGTGGGGTTTAACGTTCCAAAGAGTCACATGAGCTGTGAAAAGCATGGTTACAATCGATTTACATTACCCGGGTTTCTTTACGCGCACGGACATCGCACAGTGCACGTGCGTTCTTCCACGCAAGCTTTCTTCAAAATGGCGCTGTAGCGTCTGGCGTCCATGGGGTGAGCAGTCGTACCCGATAGACACTAACACAGCGTGACGAATTGAACGTTGCTTTGCTGAGTAATTCTGTTGAACTGCTTTGCACCGAACCATGTGGCTTAAGACGAGATTTTATTGCTCTTCACCACTTCAATATCAGCCTTTCTTCGCACTCTTCCCACCCTGACTGGCCGGCATTGCGGCCGCACGTTGAGCACCGAGGACGTCTTGAAGGCATTTCTGAAAGGCGAACACAAAACGAGTGTCAGAAAACTTTTTGTCGCTGAAGATATCACCAACAACACGAGAGTTAAGGCCCGAATCTTTGCCGAGCTGTTGTTTCCACGCAGGGGCTGGCTCACGGACATGAGAAAGCAAATGCCGCATCCCAAGGAAATTATTTTTGCGATCTTTAAAAGTACCCGCAGATTGACTAACATAGCAAGTGCACCACATCATCCACTTTCAACATGTCCTTTTGTTTTAAGTTTAGAAAGGATGTACAGCCTTTGTCAAAAGTTTGGAGCCCAAGGGGTTTGCTTCTGAGCCTCGCTGTGTGGTTCGTGATGGATATCCAGCGCTCCAAATTTCCTCTGGGTAAGATTTCTGGTTGTGCCTCCTTCAATGAGTAGGACTTCCCAGAATGCTTCAGGAGTCCCACTGCAAGGCTCAGAAGTACACCCCCTGGGCTCTAAACTTTTGACAAAGACTGTGCCTTGTAATAAATCTGGCGCAGTTTGCGCGGACCAAACACTCTGCGTTTGCGAGCACAGCGGATAAATTTTCGAGTGCACTTAAATAAATTGATAAGCTGAGTTATGTCCCACAATGAGAAGCGCATTAACAACCTTTGTAGTTTTCGGTTATACATGAGATATGCAGATTAGAACAGCATAAGGCGCCCGAAGGTGCAATAACTAAAGTCATTAAGCAATGCATATCTGTGCTGAAAAGATTTTTTCCATACACCATACCGAAATCACGAAAGTACTAGCAATGAGCTTAATGGCTTAAAGTTTTGTGCCGTTGCTCTGGACTTTAGAGCGCCAGAGGCTTCATTTTAGCGCTCTTTTAAATCCTCTCTTTGTCTCCCCTCAAACGGTATACTAAGCCGCATTAAACAACGCCTCATTTGCCGGAGACGACATTCAAGCTCTCGAAGGCTAGCTGATGAGATCTTTACATGCTTCAGATTATAAAGCATTTAACTTTTTCGTCATTTCGAAAGGCACTTTAAAGAGAAATGCGACGAAGTTTCAAAGCTGTACTTAAAACGAGGTCAGGGGCACTAAGAATGCATGAGCAGGAACGCAGCATAAAAACAAATTTGGCATTTTCGGAGAGCGTGTGGAAGTATTCGCATGCACTTGCAAAATACGGTCTGCGGCTGCATCTTCACTTTCCTGGAACTAGAACAGAAATTGTACATTGGTTCTTTTTTCAGCAAGTTTTTCCCCTCTTGTAGCGTGAATAGTGACTTTATAGCACCTCTTAATTGAATCAACAGGAACTAGTGACCGCCTTAGTCTGAGAGAAAGCCCAGCGCCAGTGCTTACGCAAGTGAAAAAGCTAAGGCCACAACATTAGAACCAAAATAATTTCGTCGAGTTGCCGTGTAGCTCAGCAATAACATCGTTACTAATCTGTGCGTTTGGATGTGGAAGGGTAGTGCGCTTTAATATTCGTGGTCCAAGTAAATGACCTCTCTGCAGCTGAATAATTTTTTGCCCCTCATAATAAGAAAACGCGATAAAGATAAAAAGACTACGTTTATCCTCTAAAAACGTTGCGTGCTGAATCAGTGCTGTGGTTGTTGCTCACGGGATTCTCAAGGGTAATAAATAAAATTAATTTAAGCGATGTATTAGGCCCCACTTCTAGAAACATCTTCAAGCTCACAATCACTATCATTATTTCAGTGTGAATATAATTTTGGTTTGGTATGCGGAGTAAATAGAAACGAAAGGCGCTTTAGGATTGTTGGCTGGTTTATGCACAAGCGAATGAAGGGTCCGTTACAAGAAATGGTGCTGATGGAATAATCTTTTCTCTGAGCACAAACCAAATAGGCGGGCATAACCTTTACCTTTAAGGCAACTGCGACGATATTCTCTTTATGCTTTCTTCTGTTCCTTGAGTAACCACGCGGTGTTACTATGGTTAGTTTCCTAAAATGCTGCAATGCGCGAAAGTATAGTGGACTTCATCTTCAAGGTGCTTCCCGAGTGATTCATACCTGGGTATCAGATCCAACGAAAGATCGATTATATCATAATCTGAACCGGCTTCAAAGTTTTTTCACAGCTGACTTATGATCACTAAATATGATGCACCATCTTGCTATCAGCCGCTGTATATAAATGTCCTGATTCTATCATTATGTGCAGCTCTTCTGCTGTGAAGCACATCTCAAGCTTAAGTCTATAGAATTTCATTCGCTCAGTCGGAAAAGCATAGAGACCGCAAGGGAAACTATGATGAGCAGACAAGCCATTAGTAACTTTGAGTCTCCTCCCAGTAATTTTTGGTTACTGTTAACAACCTAATTTTCGTAATGACGTAATTTTCGCGTGTTTTGCACATTGCGTAACTCGAGAAACATACGTCACACGATTAACTTGGGCAACAAGACGACTTATGATTTTCCGAGAGAACCCAGCAGGTTGGTCCCATCTGCAGATAGATCCTGCTCATAACAGTGATATTTTTCGGCTGAGAGTAAGCCCTTGTTTAAAAAAAAATGCTCTTCATTTTCCACGACTGGTAGCTCAACGGCAGTTTTAAAAGGTAACTTTCCGAGCCCGTCACCCAAGTTCTTGTTCGTTCTTCTTGTTCGCTCGTTTTCAGCTTCATTGCGTCTTTATGTCCAACTCCTGTCTGTCTTATCCATGCAAACTCTTGAAAACGGCTACGACCACAAAAGCGATCGCAGCGTTCCACAGCTTGTGCGCGTAAGATTTTGTATTCTCCCTCTCGACCAGGTGAGTTTAAGAATTAAATTAATTTTTAAGACCTGGCTGATACTGTACTGCAAAAAAATTTGGAGTCACTTTGGCGACTAAAGTGGTGCAAGGCGAAAGCCTGAGTACAGCATTCTGCACACGAATGTGGTTGTGAATGATGATTCAAGTGCTGCCAGCGAATGACGCGTCCATTGGCTGTCTGCGTGTGTTACTGATGTGTGGTTAAGATGTTAAGCTTCGCCTGTAAGAGTGGAACGCGACAGTGTCTTGCAACGCTGCCAGGGAGTCTACAGAACGCCATCGCCAATTCGGCTGTACGCCTTGCGGGACGGTAAATTTATTTTTTGAGGAAAGGAAATGTATCTCTCTCGCATATCTGGGTGGACACCTGCACCTCGCCGTAAGGGAAAGGGGGAAGATGGGAGTGAACGAAGACGCCGTATTAGCTAGACGCGCCTTTGTTCATTCCAAACCATTCAGCTGGCATTACGGAGTGGCTAGCGTGCTCGTGTCGCACTCCGGAGACCCTGGTTCGATTCCCCAACTCGACCAATTTCGTTCTCGGTTTTGTTGATTTATGCGGTCTAACTAGAAAGGTTAATTAGGCTATTTCATATTTATATTATTGCAATTCTATCCATCGTGTTCTGTCATTCACCTGTCAAATGTTGGAACTGTCTAGGATGTTCGACACAACGTATATGAAACGAGCAACGTCGAACTGAGTGGGTAAGTGTGTGGTGGTGGAGCGAACGCAACCGAGATACCGCAACAGAGATCAGTACCAATCCTTTTTGCCTACTTTGAAGTTCCTCCTGGGCTGAGTTCCACGATATTACGGCACTGTGGTGCATGAGCCTTGCACCTGTCTTTGCAGGTATTGCAGATACTATCAGATACAAAAGTTTGGGGTGCGAGTTCTCCGGAAAACAGTTTTTGCGGCTTCACCCCGCTACTCAGTCGCCTGATATTGTTACCAGAAGAAAAAGCACTTCGGCATATAACACTTTCACATAATATCAGGCGACTAGGTAGCGAAGGAGATCTACATTAAACGTTTTTCCAAGAGCTCGCGTCCCGCAAATTTTTGTCCCAGACAGTACATGGTTCATGCTCATGCATGATACGTTAACCTTGCAGATTTTGGGTAACGGGGAGGAGGGAGGAGGGGGTCAGAACTAAGTAGCCTGCCACATGTGCTTCGCGATATGTGGCGCTGGCGAAAAGTTTCAAACTGAAACAATAGCCAAATTCTTTCAAACTATTGAGCTCGCGAAAAACAAGGTGTATACTGTATGTGTTCCAAAGCAACTTCGAGTATTCCAGCCTGGGCCCCGGTGTTCTTTGTGCTGATGCCATGTTTACGTTGCTCGACATGTAGATGCGAGAGTATTCAGGGAGGAAAGAGAATGAGGATAAAAGTTGCGGCAGCTGGGCAAGATAAGCTAAGCATAAAGCGCAACGCGCTACTTGTGAACAATTTAGTTCGCCGTTCGCTACGCACTCTCAGACACAAGCTTTCGGACATAATTTCGTTAACCTGATTGATCTGAAAACTCACCGTCTTGGCATTGTCGGTGGCCTGCAGCCGTCCCAGGTATCCCGTGTATTCTTTGTAGAGCTGTAAAAAATGGAACAAATGTTGCGTAATTTCTAACGAATCATACTACATGTTACCACACCACTACTGAACTCGTGTGGCTTGGTATGCGTGTGTTCTTGTGTCAGAACAAGTCAGCGGGCGTTGTTAAAGGGCGGTAATTATGTATAAAATTAAAGGAAAAGCTCTATCGCACACTGTTAGTCTTTACCAAAAAAGATACCACGGCAAGTAATCAGGCGTCTCTGCAAAGTGACCCTGCGTTTCGAGGTAGTAATATTCAAAGCAGAGCGAAAAGTGGTGGCAAACTTACCTCGCTTGTTATAGGGGAGAGAGTGGTCGTTAACATCGTGGAACGCGTGCATTCAACTCACTGGGCCCGCGTGTCTAGCATTGCAGGGCTATTCATGCGAAGTAGACAAAGGCGAAGGTGATGCGACTGAGCGTCCTAAAAGAACCTTGCAAAGTTCTCGATAGCCCCACCCACGTGCTTGCTGCAACTCCGTTGCACTATTCAGTACCCGCATAAGTGACTCACATAACCACAAACGGAAATAAAAAGCCGGTATCGTGCAATTTCTGTTCTGTGTATTAAGGGGGGGGGGGGGGGGGGGCATGTCTTCGAGCGTTGTAGCAAGCCTTAAAAAACCCGTACCACTTGTTACGTTTCCTTGGAAAGAGAATGCGCTCTGATATAATAGCTTTATACCCAAATCTCCCGCTTCGCGCCGAGGGCCACAATCTCACCCAGACTTTTAGGAAATAGACGTTGATCATTATTTCCTGCCTACTCCTTTGTCAAAAGGTAATCACGATGCCCTGAAGCTGTAGCAAAAAGGGTATTTTCATTATGAAAGACGTACAACCGCGCAAACCCGTGTTACAGGTCCGTGAATCAGATGAATTTGCATTAAGAGCAACACGGTAACACATGACTGAATGCGCACATTATTAGTTCCACGTTGTATAACGGATCTTTTACTTTATCGTCCAGACTCTATGGAGTAGTGAGAACGAAGGAAAATTTTTGGAGGCAGATCATGTATATGTTTAGCAGGGTTGTTCTAAAAGTATCTGCTGCTTCCGGCAACAACATTCGAAAAATTTACCCCTAAATCAGTCGGCCTGGGGTTACACTTTCTGCTATGTGTGCAACTATCATCGCTGCACCTGATGCTGGCGCCGTGTACCGCTTTGAGCGAAAGAAACTGGGTGGCGCATTTTTTCTACAAGAGTCTCCAGCCAGCGAGCCCGGAACATAACAAGGCTGCCAACTTACACGCTTGAGCTCTCAGGCACAAATGTAACGTGAGCAGGATTTCGTGTTTCCTAGTTTTCCTATTTTCCTATTTCGTGTTTCCTATCACGCAGATCACAGTAAAGCTCGGTGCACAGGATTTTTTTGAGTAGCTGGGCAATCAATTGCCCCAACAGCCACAGTGGCGTTTTTTTATATATACTACTGCATTTGCAACTTCCAGCACGATTGAACGTTAGCAATTTTCGTTACCGGATGTGCGGCCTCCTTCTTGCTGTAGCAGGCGTCCACCTGTAAAAGAAAGTATTAAGCATATTCATCGGCGTTGAATGCTCGCGTTAATTGGGGTTTTGCCATCGCACGTATGCTTGCTGTCGCGCGCGCATCATTCGGCATTTCAGACGCAAGCAGAGGATGGAAAAGGTGTGAAAGGAAAAGTGTCAGCCGCCTTCAATGAGAAGCCATGCTCAAACATAATGCAAAGTGTTGGTATTTGAGACCCCTGCCTCTGCATGTTAGTTTACGTAATGCAACTGCAGCACTTCGGCTGATTTAGGCTGGGCGTGATGACCCAGATTCTATTCCAGAATAAAACTGACAATTGCGGTGTTTCCGTGAAAGTGAATACTCGTTTCGAAAAAGCAGTTGCGAAAAAACAGAACGATAAATCCTAGAACCAATTGAAATCAAGGCGTAGACACTCAATGCTTCAGCAACAGCTCGGTCTCGTTTACTGCAAGAAAACAGAATTTCATGCACGGGACATAGTTTGGGACATGGGAGATATCGGCACTTGCAATGCCAATTGTTTTTTCTTGTTTTTTTTGGCCGAGTGTTTGTTGCTTACGACATTGTTTGCCCTGCTCTGTTGTGACAATTTTCACCGAGTAAAATTAGGTTGTGTTTCTAGCGTCTTGTGTGCTCCTCCTTCTTGTGAATGTGTCCTTTTCTGATGGTTTCTTTTTCGTAATCATGCACAAATTGGTCCAACAACCTACGCTTGTTCAACATTATGCCAACACGTGCTGCTGAGATGCCAAATACCACATGATGCTTACCGCGGCCTCAACCTTGCCAGCATCGACGGTGGTGTAGACCTCGGAGGCGCACTGCGGACACTTGCGAGGAGCTCGCCCGTGGCTGGTGCAGTACACGTCCACAGGACCACCTGGTCCTGTAGGCTGCCGGCGACACAGTGGAACAAGGAAGAAAATTATGGTGAAGAAAATTACATCCTGAGTAACGCCCATACGCAGAACGTGCCACCCCGATTTTGGCTAGAAGCAATAAAAATAGTGAATGACCAACGCTGCCCTTAATCCCGATCGACTCAACTACGAGCTACCACGCGTATGGCAGATCCGCAAGGTGCGAACCAAGCCCCCCCCCCCCCCCCCCCCCCCCGACCCAAATCGTACCCCAATGTTCTTGGAGACCTGGTTCTTCTCACCGAATGTGGGGTCCGGGCAAAATTGGTTCTTTACGCCCGCTGCTTTTCGCCTTAAATGCAGTTAGCTCGAACATCAGTTTCTTAAATAAAGTTTGATTCGCACTCTGCCTGCACAGCACATCACGAAGTGTCGTCCGCAGTGAAGCCAACAGCGCTTGTGAGCAGAGTGATTATTTTTTATTATTACATCGCTTATGAAACCGGTGCAAACGATGTACCTTTTTTCCGGCTAGGAAATGGTTACGCCACTTACACGCTGCATGTGCATGTGCATGTTCACAAGAAGTCTTCAACACAAAGTGCAATGTACACAATTTTTTTCTAATTTTAATTTCTGCACACGTGAGTTCACAGGATTCAGCTGCATCTTTCAGGTTTCACATAGCACCTTCCTGAAAACGTGGCTGTTTCTATGTGTAGTCAATGACTGTTTTCGTAGCTGTGTTCAGAATGGGCTGTGTGGTAGATAAACAGCGCTTAACTGAGCAGTGTTTTAATGTTATTTTTACAAAGAAAACGCATGTTTTGTGGCGGACACGTGAAATTCCAAGTGAATAATAAGAAGCACCTCAGCAAGTCCTACATGTTACATTAGAAAAACTGACGGTCTAGTTAGTGTTGCATCGTTTTCAGCAATCGGTAGCAGCTAAACGATGCAACGCCAACTGGCCCGATAACTTCTATTCTCAGCCCTTGTGTGTTGGTGTCTTCTTATGCTCAGTACTCGTGCTGCTACGCGCGCTGAAAACAATAATACATTACAGAAGCTGTAGGCTCAGAAATAGGTGTTACGAACTACTTCGGCATCAAACGCACGGGACACATCGAGTTACCGCACAACCACATATTCATAAGCGATTAAACCGATTTTTACACGGGTTGTGGAAGTCATGTGCACTAACTGCAGCGAGAAGTGTACCTTATGCACACACTCCTGACTCGTTCGTGCCTGGATTACCACCTTCCTAAACTTTTTATTGTCTCTACTAAGATTCAACACCTCTGTACTGTATTGTGTAGTTGACCGACCATCAACAATCCACTTGACAAACCTTTTTCAAGGTTTAGGGGATCTTAGCTTTCAAGACGACAGACTTACAACCAGTATATAAATTTTCAGAACTTCAACATTTCTAGTTCGCTACATAATAGCTGTCTAGGCTGCTTCCCTACAGGACCACAAATGATTGTTAGTATAAACAACTAAATCCATCAAAAGCAGCCCCAACTTCAACATTTGCTTCAGGTGCCTTAGTGAAGACACTGCAGTTGCAGCTCTAGTGAAGTTGCGTGCACAAGGGGTGACATGTGGGAGAATAGAGAAAAGCAAGGGGATGAACTTCTTTTGGTAACTTTCCAACGCAGTGTGTCAAACTGGCGTTGAAAACAGCCTATTAAAGAAGCGAAGCTCATGAACGGAGCAACTCAATACAGCACAGCTCAGAGTACAGTGACTTTTGTCTAATATTGAGATTTAAGCACCTGTAAGAGTTTTTTAATAAATATAATTAATGTAAAGTATCAATACTCACCCCGTCCACTATGGTGTCCTCTTCGTGCTCCGCACAAGAGAGATACTGAAATACAGAAGGCGTAAAGTGTAACGCTGTTAGATTTCCTATCACTCGTACTCGTGAATACAGCAGGGAAGTTAAGAAATTCTGTCAAGATCTTGAAATACTAACTACTTGTCTCCTCACGTCTACACTTTTGAGGTAAAAACTCTTGCGGTCAAACTAATTACGCTAATAAAGATTATTTGAACGCAGGAAAATTCTAAATTACGCTCCTCGGCTGCAGGAAAGCCACAGATTTCTGGTTTATGGTTTATGGGGTTTAGCATTCCAAAATGAGTCAGGCTATGAGGGAAGCCGTAGTGGAGGGCTTGTGATAATTTCGACCACTTGGGGTTCTTTAAAGTGCACTGACATCGTGCATTACACAGGCTTCTAGCATCTCGCCTACATCTAGATGGGACCGCCGTAGCTGGGATCGAACTCGTGTCTTTCGGGTCAGCAGCCGAGGACCACAACTACTGAACCGCCGCAGCACATCACTAAAGAAAAGTCCAGAAACTCTAATCTGACTAAAGAGGGACCTAACCACCCCTGACTAAAATAGTTCGTCGTGTCGGGTGGTCAGGGGGGGGGGGGGGGGGGAGCAACGGCCGGCGAGGTAGGTTTGGGTCTAGCAGGCTGGGGCATAGCCGGAAGACGCGGGCCAGGAACCCGCAGCCGATGTAAGGATGCAGACACAAGGCTCCGAAGAATAATGACCAGGAGGATGAGAGTTTGGTGGTACCCTGCAAGCTCCACCAAATGTTACGTGGCGGCCAGCCGAACAATGAGGTGCGATGAACGCTGTACAAAAGATGATTTAATGGCCGCTGGCCTACCATGAGTGCATGGAGGAAAAAAAACTAGGAGAGAGTGCGCTCAGCCTCTGCAAGCCATCCTCCTCTGACGCCGCTGCCGAGGGCCCTTTTGCGCACTGGCTATTGGGAAATGGGCCCTCCACAGTTACCAGACTGCCAACCAACGGTGTTTTTTAGTGAACGTCCGTGCTCCGATGTAGCGCAGAAGCGCAGCGCCTGTGTTGCAGCTGTGCTTTAGTGATGTGCTGCGCCGGAATGCGTACCGAGCTCGAGGCTGTCTGAAGGCTCCGCGTCTCAACACTTCTGTTGATTACTCTCGAGTTTTTGGGTGCACTGTAGAAAACTGCAGGTAAACTTTTCATGAAAGGGTGCGGCCGCGACCTCGATCGTCACTGTTCAACTGTGGTTCATAAAGAGAATGGAGAGGAATTCCGTTCGTCGTTATACACACATACGGAGCGTTTATCTCAGCGCATGCTATAAGCGGAGAACTCGAGAGTAGGCGAAGAAAACGAGCCTCTAAAAAAGTGCGCAATGGCTTCCAGAGCGCTCGCGGCGGACGGACTTGTTTAACGAGCGCTCCGGCGCGCTGCGCAAGATTCTGTTCCTCGGGCAGGCGGACTTCGGCCCGCCCATGGGCCCGCCGTTCTCCGCTGTTCTCGAGGCACACGTCGCGCCGAATACGCTCGCGCACATACGCGGTTCCGACGTGAAATGCAGCAGTGAAGTATTTCTCTCTCTCGCTGTCGAGAGAGGGTGCCGGCGGTTTTACGTCTGCCCCTGCGCGGGGTCTCCCGGCCACTGCGCACAATCACTTACAAAAAGAAGTAAACTGTATGTACTACATAGCCGCGCGCACGTAGTGTCCTGTCTCGACTAATCGCGCGCGCGGTACACTGCACTAGCGGGAAGTCAAGCCCGCCTGCTCGATGAACGCATAGAGGCTCACCATTGTTCTGTCACGGGTGCGCGCACTGACGCGCGGCCACAGGAGCGCTTCACGACTGTCCGGTATGATTCCCAGCGCCCTGTAGGCCGCGAGCATCTCGCGACGCGGCACTGCAGAAGCGGCACAGCGAAGGAGCATGTGGTCTCCACTGCGTCGCAGTCATCGCACGCGTCGCTCGGGGGTGGTGGCCGCTGCGGCGAGCGAGCAGTTTGCCCTCACCACGGAGCCGTCAGTGAACACAAGCAGATGGTCACACAGTTGCTCGTAGAGCGAGAGAGCGAAACCGAAACGGAAATCCGGCTAAGAGCTACCGCTGCCTTGTCACGTGAGGGCCTATTTCCCATGATTCTTTCCATTATATTTTTATGACTAGGCTTCAAGACTGTGACGTCATGCTCCCTCCTAGTTTTTTTTTCCTCCATGCATGAGTGCTCCAACCCGCGCCACTCCCAGCTTCGTCGTCTTCGTCACATTCTCAAGCTTACGGTTTCACTGCGCGTCTCAACCTCACCGTCACTGACATGCTCCTCATGTTCGTCTCACCTGCCCACCACGGCTGGAACGTAGGCCCCATATCGGCCGACCTCTCCACCTTTCCCTCATTAAAATTCCTTTCTCTCTAGGCCCCATATGTTACATTTGCCTACATTTCCTCCCGTCCCGCCACTGCCTGCTTCGTCTTCTTCGTCACACTATTTTGTATTCATTAATGCACTAAAAATATGCAGTAAATAGGTTTATGAGATTTCATGTTAGGTATTTCAAATATAGGGTTAAAATTCGTCAAAAATACTTCACTTAAAGCATGCTTCGAGCACGCTTCAAATACATAAAAATATATATGCGATTTTAGCATCTTCTCACTATATTCAGAGTGTACTTTCATAAATACGAAATTAATTTGTCCGAAATAGAGTTCAATTCCGAAAAAAAGTCTTCTAAATACTTCTAACTGACTTAGAACAGCCTAGTGCTCGAAATCACGTTTCAGGGGATCGCATTTCCATGTTGGCAATTTATTAATAGCGTACTTTTGTATTATGAATTTTATTCGCCCAAAGTATGCTTAAATTCTAACATATGGGTGGCCCTCGTAAGCACATCTGGAGCACACTTCAAGGTGTCGTACACTCTAAACAGAAAAGAGCAAAAAAGAGAGTAAGCTGTCCTCTTATGCCCTTTATAAAAGGGTGTGCGCTAGAGGACTTTACTCCCTTTTTACTCCCATATAGGTGTATTCTTGTTATTAGTGTAGAATAATCGAGTGTCGGAGAATCGCAATAGAATATTGGAAATGTGCCAACACTCATAATCATCATCAGCCTGACTACGCCCACTGCAGGGTAAATGCCTCTCCCATGTCTCTCCAATTAAGCCTGTCCTTCGCCAGTTGCGGCCACCGTATTCCCGCAAATTTCTTAATCTCATCCGACCATCTAACTTTCCGCCGCCCCCTGCTATGCTTGCCTTCTCTTGCAATCCACTCCGTTACCCTTAATTAAGGACCAGCGGTTATCTTGCCTTCGCATCACATGCCCTGCGCAAGCCCACTTTTTCCTCTTGATTTCGACTAGGATGTCATTAACCCGCGTCTGTTCTCTCACCCACTCCGGCCGCTTCCGATCTCCTAACGTTACACCTATCATTTTTCTTTCCATAGCTCGCTGCGTTGTCCTTAACTTAAGCTGAACCCTCTTTGGTAGCCTCCACGTTTCTGCTCTATAGGTGAGTACCGGTAAGATGCAGCGGTTGTATACTTTTCTCTTGTAGTGTGTGGGATAACTTTAAAGCTATATGGGTTCGCTATTATTTTTAACAACAGTGAAGAGACAACTACATTCTTTTAGGAGAACAAAACAGGATTATATTGTGAACTGAAATAGATAGTACGTCCGAAGTAGACGGAATACAGTGAGCTTCTCCCTGGGCGGTTGGGCCGAGCACTCGACGCTTGGCCGCTGGCTTCCCCCTTTCCCTCTTATGGTCGGCGACTCGACCCTTGGAAGCAGTGTTCTTTCCCGGTTGGGGTCGGCGCGCAAGCCTCTTCAGCTCCGGGCCCCCCTGGGGTGGAGCCGCGGCCTTACAATTTATGGCCGCGCCTGTCACAGTCGAGTGGCGTTGAGGGGAATTCTTCCAGGACCGCGTTTTCGTTTCTCCGCGTAACAGGATACGTTGTTTTTGTCGTCGAGGCCCCACTTCGGCTCCGCGCCTTCTCGGAATGCTGCAGTTTGGCTGCAAACACGGACATGCTACCGTAGCTGCGCCTGGCTTTCTCGTCCGGTTCCACTACATCCTCCCCCCAAACGAGTATACTCATTTTACTTTAGTCTCTAGAGGGTAGAGAAGTTGCACTGGTCGCCGTAACTGCATTCCGGATGGCATCTTTATTTCGCAAGAACGCACGTGGCCATCTCGCCTTTTGAATAGTTCCACGACGCGAGCTGTGCGCCACATATGTTTTGGTGCATTATCGTCCTGGACAATGACGATGTCGTCCACTTGCAGAGTGTTGGCTGGACTTGCTGCCGATGTGTGAGCTGACCGTAGATGCAGCAAGTACTCTCTTCGCCATCGCTTCCAAAACAAGTTCACGATAGATTGCCGGTATCTGAAGCGACGAGTAATGTCCGAAGCAGTGGCTGAAAGCACACGGGTCGAGTGTGCTGCAGGGGGGGCTGTCAGCCTCCTGCCAGTCAGCAAATAGGACGGCGTTAAAACAGATGGCTCACCAGGTTCATTAGTGCTGTACGTTAGTGGTCGAGAGTTAATGGTGGCTTCCACATCGGTCAGTACAGTGGCAAGCTCTTCAAAGGAGAGGCTTTGACGACCGAGGATTTTCCGTAGAGCGACTTTTACGGATTTTACCATACGTTCCCACCAGCCTCCCCACCACGCTGCTCTTTCAATTATGAACTTCCAGGTGATCTGCTGCGAACTGCAGTAGTCCTGCGTTTCTCTACTGCGAACGACGTTCCAGAGTGTCTTGATGTCCTTTGATGCCTTCTTAAACGTTAATGCATTATCACTATAAATGAGAGATGGCATTCCTCTTCGAGCCACAAAACGTCTTAGGGCAAGCAGGAAACACTCTGTTGTTAAATTGGAGACAAGCTCCAAATGAATGGCCCTCGTTGTAGCGCAGGTAAAAAGGGCGATGTAGCTCTTTGAGCTAACCTTCTTTGTCGTCGTGTATAAGGATCCAGCGAAATCAATACCAGTGACATCGAATGCATGACTACCGCTCACTCTATCACTTGGTAGAGGCGCTGTTGGAGCGGTCGCTGGCTTGAGTCGCTGTCGGAGGCACACCGGGCACTTTCTTATGACCTTCTTCGTCACTTGACGGCAGCTCGGGATCCAAAATTTTTCACGCACTTCTGTCATTGTTGTCTTCAGCCCTCCGTGGAGAGTCCGCAGATGAGCTGCTTGAATGACAAGCTTTGTGATCGCGTGGCCCTTTGGAAGTAGCAATGGGTGTTTGATGTCTTCAGGCAATGGTGAAAACTGAAGCCTGCCGGTGACACGTATCAAGCCGTCCGCGTCAAGGAAGGGCTGGTACTGGATTATCTGCGATGACGTCGGTAAGCTCTCCCCGAGTGACAGGGCGTTAATTTCTGGCATGAAACACTCCTCCTGAGCCTGCCTAAGCCAGTATTTTTCAGCTTCACGTATCTCTTCGGTCGTGAGGTATGCATGAGCTTTCTTGTTTTCAGTGCGGCAGTTTTGCGCAAATCTAATGACCCATGCACTGACTCTCAACAAGCGGGTGTAACTGCTGAAATGGTCTGCCTGCAGAAAAGGTGGCAGATGCGATGCCTCAATGCAGATGCGATGCCTCAATTAGGAGCTGGCTGGACTGCTTCTTTCTTTCTTCATCTGCCAATATACTGTCACTCTCGAGCAGAGACTTATTCGATGGCCAGTTATTCGAGGCTTTCGAGAGCCAATCGGGCGCTCCACCAGCGTGCGTTAGTCAAAAGTGCCTCTGCTTTCATTCCTCGAGTGAGGCAGTCGGCTGGATTGTCCGCACCCGGGCAGTGGTTCCATTGTTCTGGGCTGCTCGCACTCTGTATTTCGCCAACTTGATTTTGCACGAAAGGCTTCCAGTTTTTGGCTGAGCTACGAATCCAATGTAGCGAAATCATTGAGTCAGACCAAAAGTACGTTTGCACTGCCTCAGGGACTATATCTTGCAAGTATGCTGCCATTCTTGTTCCAATCAGGGCTGCCATTAATTCGAGCCGAGGTAAGGACAGAGCTTTCAGAGGTGCTACTCTTGATTTTGCAAAAAGAAGGCTCACGCTCACCTTCCCGTTGTCGTCTTGAATCCTGAGGTAGGCGCAGCAGCCGTAAGCCTGTGGGCTTGCATCGCAGAAAATGTGCATCTGCCAAGAGATCCCATTGTTCGACACGATGCAACGTGGGAAATGCAGTTCTTTGAGCTTCACGAGATCTGAACACCAATGTGTCCACTCAGCTTCCAAGTCACAGGATAATGGCTCATCCCAACCTAACCCCTTTTCCCACATCCTCTGAAATAGTATCTTTGCTCGTACCACAAACGGAGACACAAGGCCCAAAGGGTCAAACACTCTCGATGACGCCCGCAACACCGCTCGTTTCGTCTTGCTCCCCGTGCTCACGTTAGTTTGCACACTTGTGAGGGATATTTGCATGCGGTCATTTGTGGGCATCCAATGCAGACCAAGGACCTTTTGTGTCCCGTCTGAGGCGGCGCAGTCCCCACTCAGTTCTCTTCGCACGGCGGCCGAGTTCGACGTCCACTTTCGCAGGCGCATTCCTGCATTTTTCAGTATGTCTGCTGCTTGTGTTGCTATTTTCATAGCCTCGTCGTCTGATTTTGCACCCGTTACTAAGTCGTCTACGTAGAAGGAGTCCTTCAGTAAGCTAGCCGTTTCTCTCAAGACACTGCTTTCCTTTTCGAAGTGATGAAGAAGTGTGGCTGTGAGAAGGTAGGGGCTTGCTGTAGTTCCAAATGGTACTGTCACGCCGCAGCTAGCGTGCGTCGTGGTAAAGTGTGAGGAGTGGCGCCGAAAGGGAGCAGGGGAATGCGCAGACAAAAGGAGAAGGACTTAAAACGGCGTAGCGTGCGAGGGTCGCGCTCCTCGGCCCCAGCGAGTGGGGAATGGTTTCTTCTAGGAAGTCGGTCCGAAACCCGAGACGACGACAGGACGGCTCGGATGGACTGGCGCTGTTATTGTTTTCGTTCTTGCTAGCTGGCCAGAGCGGCTAACAGTGGAGCGTGTGTTTTGAATTGTGTTTGTTTCCTTTTGTTGTAATAGCTTCTAGTTAGCCATGGCTGCTTACAGCAAGGTGTGTGTTTTATATTGTTTACTTGTCTTTTGCCTTGTGACCTCTTACTTCTAAACGACGGCGGGAAAGTCGTCGATTGGCTAAAAAGTAAGTTTTGGCGGGAGGATTGTTTATTGGCGGAGGATGGAGTTTTGGCGCGAATGTGACGAGATGGGTGCGCGCGAAGGAGAGCGCCGAGGTTGGGTGTGTGGCAGCCGGACAGATCGGTCGTGTGTGGCCGGTGGTGGTCCCGGGGCCGAGAGCGTAGAGTTGGAGACGCGAGTTAGTTGAGCGGCGGCCGGACGGGTTGGCCGTGTGTTGGCCGGCGGTGGTCCGGAGTCGTGGAAGTTTTGAGGTTTTATATTTAGTTAAAGTGGAGAGGCCGAAATCATTCGGCATATGTAAATAAGTTGTATATACATGTGTAATAAATAATTTCTTGAAGAAAGCCTTCCAAGTGCCTCACCATCCGAAGGCCTGCACACCTGTCTAAACTCACCAGTCGCAAAGTACGTCCCCCGGGTCACTCACGAGACCCGCCCTCTACGACTCCGCATCAACATCAAGGAGAACAACATCAACAACGACAGAGAGAGAGAGGGAAAAAAATTCGTGACTAGCGCAGCCGACAGGATTCGCAAGGGACCGCTGCTTTGCGACGGGAACGAGGAAGACAGAGGCAACTCAGGTTGAGAAGACGTCGATTTGGTGAGCACACAAGGAACGTTTGCCCTTGGGTGGCGAAGAGAAGTCGAAAACTGGACGTCAAGAAAGAAGAAAGAAGGCACAAGAGACAGCAGACGGATCTTCGACGATCATCACCGATCATCGCAGCTTCGACACCAGTGTAGGTGGGAAGAGGAATCGTGGACACCAACAGAGGAAAGCAGGACGGACTTAAATTGAAGGGGACTTGAGAGTGCGGCGGCGTTTCGTAACAAGACTTGTGGCGTACCAGCGTGAATTTTATTGTGAGAGAACTCTGGAACTTGTTTTGACTGACGATCTTTGAAGAGAAGGCAGCGAAAGAAAAACGGTGAGCGAACAGCGCTGCTCTCAAACTTTGTGCTTTATGCTTACGAGGGGAAAGAGTAAACTACTGTCGCCGGAGATGGATAGTAACATGACAGGGGAAATGAGCGAGACAAGCACGGAAAACGGCCAATCTGGACCCAATAGGCAAATTGAAATAGAACTTGAGAAAATGAGGCTAGAGAGGGCCAAAATTGAATTGGAGACAGAGAAATTACGCAGGCAAGGCACAGCTGATCTGTCAGAGGGGAAAGAAGCAGTAAAATACTCCACAATGCTGAGCAGTGTACTACCTCGAATGCCGAAAGATGAGTCGCTTATTCCGGGGTGGTTTGATTCTGTAGAGATGCTTTTTCACTCCTTCAGAATACCGGAAAGCGTGCAGTCTATCACCCTGATTCCATACCTCACTGACCGCATGCGATCGATGGCGATGCAAATTGGAACAAAGGAGATACTTGAGTACAAACTGCTAAAGGAGGTAATTTTGAGGGAGTTGCGATTAAGCCCGGCGGAATATAAAAGAATGTTTGACACAGCTAAGAAAGGACCGCAAGAATCGTGGCGCCAATTCGGCTACCGACTACGCAGTTATTACTCTTATTATATCAGCAGCAGAAAAGTGACCGAAATTGAGGAGCTGATGGAGCTGGTAGTGGTCGATAAAATGAAAGAGGTCTTGTCTAACGACGCGCTCCGACAGATAGCTCTTCAAGAAAACAAAAATTGGCTTAAAATCGACGGACTTACAGAAGTAGTCGAGGCGGTGGAGAGCAGCCGAGGGAAAGCATTTGGGGCTGGCGTTGCGCGCATGAGTACGGCCCGCGGCCAAGGATGTAGGAAAGAGGGGGAGGCCGGGGCGTCGCAACTTCGTGGGGGAGAACCCATGGAGGTGAAGTATGCGCCATTTAGAGCACATACGATGACACGCCAGTGTTACCGTTGTGGCCGACTAGGTCACATGTCTAGGGAGTGTCGGGAAACTGAGGTAAAGATCGGAAACAGAGATATGGGTGTCCGCAATGTTGCTACGGAGGGGCATTCTGCCGGCAGGGAATGGGAGCAGGATAGGGGAAAGAACCCAGCGTCACCCCTCTGTTACCGCTGTGGCCGTTTATGGCATATGGCCCGAGAATGCCAAGAGACGGAGGCCAGGAAGATTACAGCCAGAGTGATAGAAGTAACCCCTCACCGCGCTGAAATTCTGTGCCAGGACCGGGAGCCAAAAGCCAGCACTCAGTTGACGGAGACGCATAGGGTGGGCGATGTCTCCCTCTTTTCAGGGGAATCAATAATCTTGGCACGAGTGGTTTCGGGCGCGGACATCACAGTGGTCAGGGGGTCACTACTGCCGCAAGAAAGGGTAGATCCTCGAGGCAAAGTCGCATTGAAGGGTGCCTTCGGACATCAGATTGAGGCTGAGCTGGCGTATGTGCCACTAAGAATTGATCGGAGGGGATCACATGTTGCCATCTTGTGCGCATTGACAGAGGAATTGGCGAATGAAATTAATTGTTTGTTATCAGTGAGCGACTATAATGAACTGGTCAAGCAGAAAGAAAACGAACAGATCGAGGACCACTGTAATTTAGGGAACCCACGCGCTACTGTGGCGGCGGTTGTCGCACAGCCATGTGAAAACGAACAGCTGGGAGAAGCAACGTCATTGAACTTTAGGGCACTACAGCTGGAGGATGAAAGCTTAAAAACTTCATGGCAACAGGCGAAGGCTGGCACCCATGGTATGCAGGTAACCAGCGGCCTGCTATATCATTCAGATAAGATAAACGGGAGGATGGTGAAACAGCTGATTCTGCCGAAATGCAAGAGGCAGGCGGTGTTACAGGTAGCCCATGACAGAGAAGTTGGTGGGCATCTTGCGGCGAAGAAAACAAGGCAGCGCATAAAGAATTCATTCTTTTGGCCGAACATGAGCACCGAGATTCTTAGGTATTGTCAGGCGTGCCCACAGTGTCAAAAGAATGCTATACAAAGGAAGTCGGACAGGGTACCGATAGCACCCCTGACAAGACCGGCAAGCCCATTTCAGGTGGTAGTGATGGACTGTGTAGGTCCAGTAGAACCCCCGTCGTCAAAAGGCCACAAGTATGCTCTTTGTCTAATGGACGTATGCTCTCGGTGGCCAGAAGTAGTCTGTTTGAAATCGTTGACAGCCCGAGCAGTGTGCCACGCCCTTGTGGAAATATTCTCTAGGGTTGGGGTGCGCGGAGATGGTCTGCTCGGACCAGGGGACAAACTTTACGGCAAAGGTAACCCAGGAACTGTTGGCCCGTCTCGGGGCATCCCCTAGATTTTCAACCCCTGGTCATCCGGAAAGCAATGGCCTTGTTGAAAGATGGAATGGGACATTCAAAAGAATGCTGCGGCATGTCATTGGAGAACACGGACGGGGGTGGGACCGACTTGTCCCGTGCCTTTTGTGGGCATATCGCGAAGTGCCCAATGAAACGACCGGAGTGTCGCCATTTGAGCTCCTGTATGGGCGCACCCCTACAGGGCCATTAGCAATATTAGAGAAGTCTTGGACCGGAAACTGGACCCTTCCGATTACACTGAATGAGTCGGCAGAAAAGTATTTACTGGAACTACGTCAGCGGCTGGCTGCCATGTCGGAGGTGGTGGGGCAAAATTCTGCCGATAACCAAAGAGCATACGCGACACGGTACAATCTGAGAGCACGGCCGAATAAGTTTAATTGCGACGATCTCGTTCTAGTCAGGAATGAGGATACGTCAAAGGGGCAGTACGCCTGGAGGGGGCCGGCAAAGGTAGTTGAGAGGAAGCGAAAGGATAGCTACGTGGTGCAGATGGAGGATGGATCCCGAAAGTGGATACATGCAAATAATTTGAAACCGTTTACGGTCGGGGTAAGGACAGTCGGGGTTGTATTTGAGGATGAAGAGTTCGGAAAGGTGGAGGAGGTACCGGTAGTATCTGTTCGCATGAGCGAAGCAGAGGTAAAAGACTGTCATATCCAGGTAGTTGTCCGTCGGCACAGTGAGGTGTTTTCGGGAAAGCCGGGGAAAAGTAGGGCAGGTAAGCACACGATCCGCATAATGGCCAACGCACGTCCTGCTCCTCGTCACCAGTACAGGGTCCCGCTAAAGATGAGAGTCGAGGTTGAGAGACAAGTACAGGAGCTAGTGGCAGAGGGAATGATCTATCCCAGCGAATCCCCTTACGCCCACCCTGTGGTGTGTGTGGCGAAAAGCGACGGGAGTGTGAGGCTCTGCGTTGATTACAGATTCCTCAACTCCATTACAGAGGTAGACGCCTTTCCGATGAAAAAGGTAGACGACCTCCTGGCGACTGTGGCAAAAGCATGCTGCATAACAATTCTGGATTTCACACGCGGGTACTGGCAAATTCCGCTAGACGAGCAGAGCCAAAGATTAACCGCATTCGCGACCGACAGTGGACAGTACGCCTGGACAGTGATGCCGTATGGACTAAGAAATTCCGCGGCCACTTTCCAGCGGATTATGAATGAAATTCTCTTTGAGCATAGAACGTATGCGTGCGCTTACATCGATGACATCGCAGTTTTTTCTGAAAACATGAGCGAACATGCCCAACATCTCGATGCGGTGTTGGAGACACTCAAATCTGTGGGGCTCAAGGTAAATGCTGAAAAATGCAAATTTGCACAGGGAGCGTAAAGTACCTGGGGCACATAGTCGGTTCTGGAACGCATTGTCCCGATCCTGAGAGGGTTCGATCAATAGAGGCAATGCAGCCACCACGAACAAAGGCGGAACTCAGAAGCGTACTAGGGGTAATGAACTATTACCGCAACTACATAAAAGATTACTCGCGGGTAGTGCTGCCCCTCACAAACTTAACGAAGGGTCGTCGAAACGGCCCGATCAGCTGGCAGAGTGAACAAGAGCAAGCATTCCAAGAGGTGAAGAGTGCGCGGGCAACTCTAGCTGTTCTGTGCCCACCAGACATGTCCAAGCCTTTTATTCTATCAACCGACGCGTCCCAGGAGGCAATCGGAGCATGTCTGGCGCAGAATGCAGAAGGAAGAGAATACCCAATTGCATTCTTGAGCAAAAAGTTGAGCGAATCTCAAGTGAAGTGGTCGACGATTGAAAAAGAAGCGTTCGCTGTGGTATGGGCATTGGATCAGGTGAGCACATGGGTACTGGGAGCGGAAGTGCATGTCAGGACGGATCACAACCCTCTGCAGTATGTGGCCACTGCGGCATCGAGCAGTGCACGGCTCCCGAGGTGGGCATTGTCGCTACAGAAGTACAACATCACGGTCCAGCATATCAAGGGGGGCCACAACGTGCTTGCGGACGCGCTTTCCCGCATTCAAACCTAACATGAGAAAAGAAAAAAGGAACCCCTGAGCACAGAGCATGAGAGCAGCGATGTTCGAGGCTCACCTGTGTGGAGTGTTGTTGTGGTTGATTTCCTTTTTATTTGCATGCATGATTTTTGTATCATGAACCTTCACTTCAAACATGTAATCTTGTGGCGTATGGTGCGTTGTGCAGAAGTGTACATTGTTTTCATGTACTTGCATGCCTGTATTCTTTTTCGGAGTGTATCTCAGGGTGTGTCTCGACGGGAAGATTTAGTGCTTTCTCGCACTAGAGAGAGAGGCTGCGGCTTGAGGCAGCCTAAAGGAGAAGCATGCTTTGTTCGGAACTGGCGAAAAAAAAAAAGGTCGGGGGAAAGAATTGAGAACAAGGGGGGGGGGGGGGGGGTGTCACGCCGCAGCTAGCGTGCGTTGTGGTAAAGTGTGAGGAGTGGCGCCGAAAGGGAGCAGGGGAATGCGCAGACAAAAGGAGAAGGACTTAAAACGGCGTAGCGTGCGAGGGTCGCGCTCCTCGGCCCCAGCGAGTGGGGAATGGTTTCTTCTAGGAAGTCGGTCCGAAACCCGAGACGACGACAGGACGGCTCGGATGGACTGGCGCTGTTATTGTTTTCGTTCTTGCTAGCTGGCCAGAGCGGCTAACAGTTGTGGGGATACACATGAATCCCCTGCCCCATTGTAACGGCCGCGCGTAATTATCACGCGATGCTATGCGCGCGCCGTTCGGGAGGTTTTGCGAGGGAGGGCACTCTCGCCACCCCCGCTTCCTTTCGCTCCCCGCCGCGGAGACTTTCCCTCTTTCCCCTCTTACAACGGAGAGACCTCCTCTCCACAGCCCGGGAGGAGACGCGATTCTCCCGAGGCTCGCTCGTCTTCTGGCGGGAGCCGTGCACACGCACGGATCGGAGATCTGCCACGGAGACCGCTGCCCTTATCGCCCGGCCACCGTGTGTGACTTGACCGCCGCGGGCCGTGAGCGAGGAACCACGCGAGGTGAGCGGAACCTACTTCCCCCACATTTTTGCGTGCGTTCTGCCCTTTGTGTTTTCCACCCCCGTACGCGAGCGGAACATCCTCGCTCGTTACGGCGGTTGTATTGTTGCTGCTGCATTGTATTGCTCGGGAGCAATAAACGCTCCTCCGAGTAGCATACTCGTGTTTGTCCCCTCTGGCCCGAACCCGCCGTGGTTGCGACTCACCGCACCGCGGGTTGGGGGTCACAGCTCTGACTGCTAGGGCTGGCACGCTGGTGCTAGAGAGCGACAACTGCTTCTAGCCCTTTGAGCGTTATCACAAGAATAGACCCCCATATTCTTGGCGCCCAACGTGGGGCCAGAGGTGTGACAAACCGAGTGTCTGTGTGAGCGACTGCCGACACACAGACTAGCCATGGCGGCGAGCGGGATTGACTTCCAGTCCCTGCTGTGGTTGTCCAGTACGGCTTCTCAGCAGCAACATCCTGGTCACGGCACTCACTTGGCTGAGACGCCTAGGCGAGCCGTCCGGACGCCTAGCGCGATGGGCGCTACTCCTCCAGCGTTACGACTTTACCGTGCGCTACAGGAGGGGCAAGAACAACGTGGTGGCGGACGCACTTTCGCGCGCGCCCGTTGACGGCTTGGGAAGTAACAACACTGCCCACTCCGCAGCGCCCGACAGCCAGAGCAGCGCGACTGCCGCGCAGCTCACACAACGCCCCGAGGGAAGGGACACCCCGCCTTCCCAGGGCGAAAGCGTGAACCACTTGGAAGCGTCAGTTCCGTGGTGAGCGTTTTCAGCAGAAGGGAGCTATTGGAGGCACAGCGGGAGGATCCATTTTGTCGAAAAGTGTTCGACGGGCTCAGGGAGCCGGGCGGCGCGGCCGCGGCGCACATGGAGGCAACTGGTATTGTTGTCCGTGCGGGGCGCTCGAACACAGCTGGTAATGCTGTGAGCGCGATGGATTCCTATCTGCTCGACTCCGATGGCATCTTGCTGAGATATATCCCCTCCGAGAAGGATACACACGAGTCCTTCAAGGTGGTGATTCCACGCACGCTGAGAGGAGCACTTTTACGCTACTTTCATGACACGTGCATCGCTGGGCATGCGAGTGGCCCTAAGACTTACCTCAAGTTGTGCCGCCTCGCTACCTGGCCTGGCATGAAGCGGGATGCGATACGCTACGCCCGCTCGTGCGACGTGTGCCAAAGGGTCAAGCCACGTGGTGGACGCCCACCTGGGCTCATGCAGCCGATCAATAGCCAGGGTCCTTGGCAAATTGCGGCTTGTGACGTCATGGGACCTTACCCCAGGACTCCGAGTGGAAACCAATATCTGCTCGTTGTCACAGACCATTTCAGCAAATGGGTGGAACTTTTCCCACTTCGAAAGCTGACGGCACGCGTAATCATGGGGAAGCTGATCGAGGTGTTCACACGATTCGGCTACCCCGGGCAGTTGATAACGGACAATGCATCGTACTTCACTGCCAAACTTTTCGTGGACTCCTGTGCGGCCCTTGGCATTAAGCACAGGAGAACAACCACGTACCACGCCCAGGCGAATCCCACGGAACGCGTGAACCGCAACATCAAGCACATGCTCGTTGCATTTGCGGAGACGCACATCGACTGGGACACCTGTCTCCCCGAGATTGGGTTTGCTCTCAGGTCGACCGTGAACCGCTCGACTGGGTACACACCTGCCGCTCTCAACCTTGGCAGGGAGCTGCCGAACCCGTTAGAACTTACTCTACAGGTTCGCAGCAACACCCCGATTGCTTGGTCGGCACGCGCTGACTATGCGACCGGGCTGCGCGCGAGGATGACGGAGGCTTTGGACAAAGCACGCCGGAATCTCAGCACTGCTCGGGCCCAGCAGAAAGCGCAGTATGACCGCTCTCACCGGGAAGTTCACTACAAACCGGGTGACCTGGTGTTGAGGCGCAGTCACGTTCTGAGCGATGCCAGTAAGCGGTTTTCTGCTTCTCTGGCGCCGAAATGGACGGGACCATATGTAGTTCGTGAGAAACTTTCCTCTCTCGTCTACAGGCTGGCGGACTTGACGCTAAGACCGACCGGCGGGCCAGTGCATGTCTGTGATCTCAAACCCTACTTTGACAGAGGGAACGAGTGGCCTGTGGAGAACACCCTCCCCCGCCAGCAGGCAGCCGCACCGAGACGCAAGGCTCGACAACAGAGCCCGGCGCCTCGTTACAACTTGCGCCCACGGCAGAAACAACTCTGACCAACGCGCAGGGAGTAATTTCTCCTGCTTAATATGGACGGAACACCCCTTCCATATTTCGCAGCACGGCTTCCGGAGCAAGCACACGCTTTCTCGTCGGAAAAGACCGAGCGGGGTTAGACTAACTGAAAAAAAAAATGTGTGTAAATCGTTAAAAGTAACTAAAAAGAAAAGACGGCTTTGCAGCCGCAGGCCAGCCTTCACAGCGTGCCCGGAGGAGAGCCAGCGGACGCCGCAACGACCGTTGCTGCTTCTAACACCGAGAGCCAGGCCGTTTGGAAGGCGGCCGCATTCCGGAGCCAAGAGCCCGCTGTCGCCACCAAGTTGCGCAGAAGAAAAACAGCTTCCGGTCGGCCGCAGGACGAGCGAACGGGAATTCGGGGAAACCGGGGCCTGTGTCTGCCGCGGCGAAAACTGCGGCAGAGAAGCCGTCTTGGAGTCCCCCTGTCCCCGCGGCAGCGGCTTCGCCCACGAGGGAAGCTTGGTGCCCCGCTGGGCCCGCCTCGCAAGTTCTCTGCGGCAGAGGGAAAATGGGTCGGCGCGCCTTTGTCACCCCCCAACCAGAGGAAAAGAGGGCGAGCCAAGAGCAAGCGGTTCATCCAGCTGAGTGGGGGCTTGCCGTACGCTACGACACGGTGCGTAATTGCCCTGAGCCTGCCTGCCGCCCGCGCGTCCCGGCAAAGCTGCCCTGGCCGACTCACGGGACCTGCGGTCATCGACCCCCTTCAACCCTGGGCTCCACGGTCGTCCATGGCGGTCGTCTACACTGCCTTCCTGCCCTGGCGTCCACGGCCTTCGACGGCGGCACTGCTGGCTGTGAGCTGAATCTTTTCTTAATTCGTTTTAAAGTTAAACGGCGTTTCGCCGGCCCCACTCGGTATACCCTTTTGTGTGAACGCGGTCACTTTTCAGCCGTAGGGCAGTTTTAAGGAGGGGGGGATGTGGGGATACACATGAATCCCCTGCCCCATTGTAACGGCCGCGCGTAATTATCACGCGATGCTATGCGCGCGCCGTTCGGGAGGTTTTGCGAGGGAGGGCACTCTCGCCACCCCCGCTTCCTTTCGCTCCCCGCCGCGGAGACTTTCCCTCTTTCCCCTCTTACAACGGAGAGACCTCCTCTCCACAGCCCGGGAGGAGACGCGATTCTCCCGAGGCTCGCTCGTCTTCTGGCGGGAGCCGTGCACACGCACGGATCGGAGATCTGCCACGGAGACCGCTGCCCTTATCGCCCGGCCACCGTGTGTGACTTGACCGCCGCGGGCCGTGAGCGAGGAACCACGCGAGGTGAGCGGAACCTACTTCCCCCACATTTTTGCGTGCGTTCTGCCCTTTGTGTTTTCCACCCCCGTACGCGAGCGGAACATCCTCGCTCGTTACGGCGGTTGTATTGTTGCTGCTGCATTGTATTGCTCGGGAGCAATAAACGCTCCTCCGAGTAGCATACTCGTGTTTGTCCCCTCTGGCCCGAACCCGCCGTGGTTGCGACTCACCGCACCGCGGGTTGGGGGTCACAGCTCTGACTGCTAGGGCTGGCACGCTGGTGCTAGAGAGCGACAACTGCTTCTAGCCCTTTGAGCGTTATCACAAGAATAGACCCCCATACAGTGGAGCGTGTGTTTTGAATTG
Organism: Amblyomma mixtum; assembly: GCF_055824585.1. Classification (NCBI taxonomy): domain Eukaryota; kingdom Metazoa; phylum Arthropoda; class Arachnida; order Ixodida; family Ixodidae; genus Amblyomma; species Amblyomma mixtum. The sequence goes on from NC_143013.1 coordinate 115,639,367, forward strand.
TGTTTGTTTCCTTTTGTTTTAATAGCTTCTAGTTAGCCATGGCTGCTTACAGCGAGGTGTGTGTTTTATATTGTTTACTTGTCTTTTGCCTTGTGACCTCTTACTTCTAAACGACGGCGGGAAAGTCGTCGATTGGCTAAAAAGTAAGTTTTGGCGGGAGGATTGTTTATTGGCGGAGGATGGAGTTTTGGCGCGAATGTGACGAGATGGGTGCGCGCGAAGGAGAGCGCCGAGGTTGGGTGTGTGGCAGCCGGACAGATCGGTCGTGTGTGGCCGGTGGTGGTCCCGGGGCCGAGAGCGTAGAGTTGGAGACGCGAGTTAGTTGAGCGGCGGCCGGACGGGTTGGCCGTGTGTTGGCCGGCGGTGGTCCGGAGTCGTGGAAGTTTTGAGGTTTTATATTTAGTTAAAGTGGAGAGGCCGAAATCATTCGGCATATGTAAATAAGTTGTATATACATGTGTAATAAATAATTTCTTGAAGAAAGCCTTCCAAGTGCCTCACCATCCGAAGGCCTGCACACCTGTCTAAACTCACCAGTCGCAAAGTACGTCCCCCGGGTCACTCACGAGACCCGCCCTCTACGACTCCGCATCAACATCAAGGAGAACAACATGAACAACGACAGAGAGAGAGAGGGAAAAAAATTCGTGACTGGTACCCTACACATTCTCCATTCTTCTACGTTGGGCAAAGGTTCCTGAGCAATAGGTGGGCTGCTGTACCAAAGAAATCTCAGCGCGTCTCTGTCCTCCGGTCGGACGCTGATTTGCAGAAATGCCTTCTCTATATCGGCAACAAGTGCAACCTCGTGCAGACGGAATCGCAGTAAAATGCGCACCAAATCGCTGATTAGCTTGGGTCCTTTTTCTAAGTGGTCATTAAGTGACTCCTTGCCGGGCGCGTGCGATGAGGCGTCAAACACTACGCGCAATTTGGTAGTGGTCGACTCGGTTCTGACAACTGGTTGGTGCGGCATATAGTAGACGTGGTTGGTCTTCGCTCCCTTAGGAACTCTTTCCACATGCCCTTCTTCCATGTAGCCTCTGATTGCCGAGTCGTACTCTTCCATCATTTCTTTGTTTCGACTAAGTCGTTTTGTCAAGCTGCTTAGTCGGTGCACTGCCATGCTTCTGTTATTCGCCAGCTCGGCGCTTTCGTCTTTCCATGGCAGAGCAACCTCGTAGCGGTCCCTTTTCCGCTCAATATTTAGGACGGAAGGTTGACACGTTTGTTTATCTGGCTTGTCGTTAGTTTCAATGGAGTCCTATTCCCAGAATTTTCGAAGAGTCGTTTCGTCTGCGGCTTCGATCCCAATTCTCAGCACATACACGTTGGCTGCCAAAGCGAGTGCGCTGGTGACGTTGTAAGGACCTTGGAATGTCCACCCTAATGTGGTATTGACTGCGGTTAACCCGTCGTCCTCTCTGTGACGGCGAACTTCTCCTGTCACGAACTTCCACAGGTGGTCTGAGCCAATCAACATTCCGATGCCAGGTACTGCTGGCATGCCGGTACACAGAAATTTATCTGCAATTAATGCTCCACTCTTTTCCATTTCTTGCACGAAACTGTGCTCCACAGGGACTTGCAGAACATCGCTGCATATAAATGGCACTTCGACAGCGTCTACCTTTGTTTCTTTTTGATCGTATTGTCCCCGTAGAACAAGCTCGACAACGCGGCATTTTCGCACACCTGTACTAGTGCAGCCGAATGTGTTCAGTTGGAAATCCTTCTCTCCCAAGACTCTCAATTTCAGCGTTCGTGAGACGTCTTCTCTGATAAAGGTTCGCTGACTTCCTCCATTCAGCACTCCGCGTATGTAGCCATGCACACTGTCCCCAACAGCCCATGCGCGGAACGTCTGCAGAGCTACTTCTTTGTTCTCTCCATTGCCAATTGCTGCGTGGACGTTGGCTGTAGTGGCAGCAGAGGCCCTGTATAGCCCTTCTTTGGTCGCAGCATTGTTGCTCCCCGCTTTCCAATTGGGATTGCAGACTGATGACGCATGCCGTTTTTTACAGTGTATGCAACTGGTCTGTCGTCTACAGTCTTTCGCCTGGTGACCCCACTTTGTGCAGCGGAAACAGCGCCTTGCCTTTGCTAATCTATTTCTTTTTTCTTCGATGGGGAGGACTGGCAGTCTTCCGTTTTATGCTCTTGAGATTCACAAACGGAACATATTTCTGCACTGGCGGAATTAGCATGCAGCACCGCAGCACTTGCCTTCGTCGGGGGTTGCCGTGCGCTGCTTTTGAAGCCGTCTTGGACACTGCGCTTGGGCTTCTGTCTCTCATATACAATACTGGCACCTTCCTGGCATCTCTCTCTACTTTCTGTTTCCAATAGGAGGAATTCCAGTACTTCTTTCAGCCTTTCCTCGCTTTTGTCTGAATCAGCCACTGCAGCTCCAGGAGTCGACTCATAGTGTCGTAAATATGAACGGAATTCATCCAAAGCATACCTCAGTTCTAACAAATGGGCAGTTCTTTAAAGACATTTGCGGCACACTTCAAGCTTACGTGGAATAATCTAGTGCTTGAAATGACGTTTCTGGAAACAATAAAAAATTCTTCCTTTTCTGCCACCCTTTCGATTTATCTTAACTTCTAGCAAACACAATCACCACTTAATTACATTACATGTGGAGAAATATACTGTCGGCGCATCAGGCCGGTAAGTTCGTCTTGGGCACCTCCAGGCCCGAACATACCAGCAAAAAAGGACCCTGACTAGCAAGGCCGACCGGCTCCCATAGACGCCCATGTATTTGTTGGTTGACTGTTCGTCTCTTGACCGATGCCTGCCGCAAGTTACGGCTCGCAATTCGGTTCTAGGTCGTCCCCAGATTCGAACATGACCAGTCCCGCACTTGTATGATAATATGGGACTTCATAGCCATTGCGGTAGACAAGTTTCACCGGGAAAGATAATGTAGAGTCTTTGTAAAAAGTAATCAGGCTGCATGGTTTGCTTCTAGCTTGTATAGTGGAGCCCTTGTGGCTTTCCTAAAGATCAAAAGGTGTTGGAACGTAAGAAGACCTCCAGTCCTTACCTTTAACGACCATTTCAGCTTCAGGGAAGCTGTAAAAGCTCCACTCTACGAGCTAGAAGCAAACCATTAAGCCTGGTTACATTTCACAAAGACTGTACTATCTACTACTACTACTACTTGTGGCTACGGAGGGGGGGGGGGGGGGGGGTGCACTCGCTCTTCTGCCACCCTCTGAATGGGGGCACTGCTTGGAGCGGGGAGGGAATTTTGTGATGGGGGGGGGGGGGGATGATTTGCAGGCGGCACGCGCGCAGTGGTCGTCGCTAAGACGGCTCCTCTGGCGTATGGTGCCGCTCGTACCGGGGAGGGGAGGGCTCCTATGCGCTGGGACTGATGCACGGAGGCTGGGGCCCTGGAGAGGGATACAGCTGGGCAGCTGGGCTGGAGGTACGGCTTAGAGCCGAGTCCAGGCCTGTCGCCTGCAGGAACTCCAGGAGTAGCCTGAAGGCAGCGATGGGGCTGCGGGCTTTCGTGGGGTGAAAATAAGCCAAGCCAAAAATTGCGCTTGTCAGAACTCTTTCAGTTTGCTGAAGTCACTTTCTGTCGTCATTTGCGGTGTGCGACATCTTTCCTGTTGAAGTGGAGTCGCGTGACCTTGCAACATCGTCGAGCTGTCTTGATTGTTGACAACGCCGCGTTTTCTCAGAGATGGGGCGCATCCTTTGCTTACGCATTGAAATTGTTATCGACCAAACGATTCTGTCGGCACGTCAGTGATTAGTTTTGCCGCTGACAACTTTAAGCAGTCTCGTCCAGTAAAGCGCAGTATTAGTCCTTTTTAAGCCGAACTGAATATATCTTTATTCTATTTTTAGTGTATTTAATATATATTTTAGTACATTCTGAATGTGTAATAAATATATTAAGAAGGAAAAACTTGTATTTTTGACATATTTGTAAAAATTTTCAAAGTATTAGTCGAGGTATCTTACAAAGCATTCATTTTAGTATGTTGAGTATAGCGACAAAAATAAAGAAGTATTATGAAATTATTGAATATGTTCGAGAGGCATTTTTAGTACAGCATTTTTTCGCTAAGGGTAGAGTCATGCCGATATTTTTCCGGAAAAGGGTTGTAGCGCCGAAACAGACAGCACACATAAAGCTAGACGCGACAGGCGCAATCTGGGCGTTGTCTGTTTCGGTGTGTTGTCTGTTACGGCGCTACAAGCTTTTCTGGAAGCATGTACCAACTAGCCCCACAACAAGTATTAGTCATGCCGATAGTTCAAGTGTTTTGCTATCATTATGTCAAAAGGAGTTGCTGGCGTCGCAGTCATGCACCAACATCTCCCTTTATGTACATGTCAATAAAAAAAAATACGAGCGCTTAGCAAAAAAAAGAAAAACAACGGTTCACTTGAATCGGCATGTTTGGATGCAGCAATTATTTGCGAATTGATCACTCACTCTGCACATTCAAGAAATATGAATATATGCCCTGCCTCGCAAATCATATCATGGTCGACCAAACGGTGGTGAATAAAGGTAATCGAAGGAACCTAGGGCCTTTAATAAAGTCGCGCGGCCACGGCAATATAAACACTAAAAAAATAAAAGAAAAAATAAAATTAAATGCTACTCGACGTGCTCACACAGGCACGAAGAGTACCGCTCTCTAAACAAATTAACGAAGCAAGGAACAAGGAAACTCCTTGCTCAACTCACAATGTCCAAGGCAGTGGTGTTGAGATGGAGGGCGTAGAGGAACTGCAGGTCTCCTTGCAGATTGGCGGGCAGCTTCTTTTGGGCCTCCAGTGCGCACTCACGGATCATCAACTGCCTTGCACGGACCCACTGGGAGTACGGGAAAACGGTGAGCCATGAACTGCCACGAACTGCGGCGAATGCATACTGCGGCCGGTCGCCTGACGCAGGAGTGGTCGTGATGCAGGGCGTCAAGGCGCGCAAATCGGTTTAGTCCCTGCCACATGCTACAATGTCAAAAATGGAATGTCGACAGAGCTCTTGAATGCGGCCGGCGCGTTTCTGTTTTTTTTTTCCTTTTCAGAATTTTTGGCTCGATATTTGTTGTATATTTTTCTGCACACCCCCCTTCCTCCCTTCATTGAGTTTCACATAATTCCCACATTATAAAACTCGTTATGACGTTTGTAATGCAAGTCGCCTGTGAAAATTGGTGTTGAATAGCTCTGTAGATAGCACTGCGGCAGGATTCAGAGCGCCCTTAGATTATTAAAAAAATACTACAGAAGGGCCCTCCTCTGACAAACAGTGTCAAAATATTTCTAAATACAACAAAGAAAATAGCGCATCTAATACGCTTGGGTTTCCCTCTCACGTGCAGGAAGCTTCGGGTTTCGTGCTTATTGTGATAACTGCTTTTCGTATTGTTCTTTTACCCATTCGGCCTTAATTGATGTGTCCTACCCCCCAGACACATTGCAATGGCTAAGGTGGTAATAGCTCAAGTTAATAGCATCAAACAAGCGATAACGTTTTAACGTAGCTCAACCGAGTAGATGTATGAAAGCATATATGTAACCTGGTTGGCTCATGGTTTTGGTTTGCTGGGTCGTCGGTACGTCCGGACACGATCTTAGACTCGGGTTAAGATCTGATCGAGGTTAAGCTGACATCATCCCTTCGCGCTGCAGATGAATGTTGACGAAGATGACGGTGTACAATGCACAGCGCGAGAGTGTACTCAGGGTGCTATGCACCGTGGCCAATCCCCCGCCGTGGGTATGTGCCATTAAGCCTGGGGACATCATCATCATCATCAATTCGAGGCGTGATCGGCGACGGTGATAACCTAGTGCTCTCGTCCAGTAGCCAGTAAAGCTGGTATCTTCGCGGTGTCGCGGGTTTGAAGCCCAGTCACGGCACTATTTATTTTATTTCTTCAACTTCAAAGCCAAGGATGCCACAAGATTCATGGATGGGTTTAACACCGTGAAGTAGTCCTTCCGCACCAAAAGGCACGCAGATGTAGTGACTAGCATGTCGCGCGCATGATTACAAGGAGAAAATCTGGCCTTATTGTTGTGGATCGCGAAAAATGGCTCTCAGAATAGGAACTGCTGCATCAAGCAAGCTTATCATATCCATTTCAAGGCACTACGACAAAGGCACGCACCTTTCCTTTCAAGGAATTCTTGTATGTGCAGGCATCGATCTGTAAATAAAAAGCCCATATACAGGGTCTCAAACACATGAATCGTGCATTTCAGCCCAAAACATTATGATTAAGAAAACGAAGGAATGAGAAGTCTTCATAACACTTCTTGTTTAGTTGCGTCTTTACGTACACCAGTGTTTAAATATAATTAAGCAAGAGTACATTGCTCTTGAACAACCAGAGAAGAAGAACTAGTTGTTCAGAGCATTTGAGAGAAATTAACGATCAGTATATAGTTAATTCCAAGCTCCCTTCGAGAGAGCGCCTTTGTTACGGTATTGGTATTACTAGCAGAGATAGTAACTAGGAGTTGTGAATAACCCAAGGTGAAGTATAATAAGTAAAAGTGCCACTAGTACTATAAGTAGCAATAATCAAAGTATTAGTAGCGTGCACCGTAACTTCCTGAGTAGTGGGCACACCTGAACTATTGCAAGATCGAAAATTAAGACCGGCGAATATAATTAATGGCTTGGCGATAGCGATATCAACCTGACGGACTAATTCGCTACTTCGGCAGTCCCTCCACGCGCCTGCAAGGATGTATCCGCGGCCCTTTGATAAAAAAATCGAGCATATGCCTTCCACTCTACTCTCCAATTAAAGTGTGAACTCGTTTTATTGCGCTTTCCATATTCGTAAACTGCATGCCACCCATTCTTGAAGTGCCTCATCTCGTTCAATAACTGCAATAAGAACAAAAAGTAACTGTGCCAATAAACTCGTCTCATCGTCTGACCAACAGCCGACATTAGATTTAGGGAACACAAAGTCGGGAGTCCTAACTCTAAGCAAAATTGTATTTAATCGCCTATACAAGAAAACCACTGAAGGCTAATCAAAGAAAAAAGTAAGCAGGAAATAAAAGATATATCTGCACTGAGAATTTCACCCGTCGTAGTCACGCGAGGTCGACTTAGTGCCTGCCGCAAGTATACCTTTTTCTTGGTCTCGAGGTCTCCCTTCTTGAATAAGCTCATTGCGTGGGTCATGTACTGACTAGAAGTGACCCCTGGTGCCATGGTCTTCAGACATCCAGTCCGAGCGGCTTCGTTCATCTCCTTTGTCTGCACATCAATAAAAATATGTTAAGAAAAACACATCCTCCTCCCACTCCATTTATTTAACGCATTCCAATAAACTTTCTCGTACGTGTGTAGTATAGCACATTAGCGACGTGCTTGATCTCCCCGCTTGATCTGCTTGATCCTCTTGACCTAGCGCCCTGTTTGGTTAGCAACAGCATCATTCTCCCTTCACTCGCTCCTTCGTAGCTTGTTTACGCCTTAATGTTTAAACCATTTCAAACAATTAAGAGGGGGTTCCGGTTGGTTACACTGATTGGAAGAAAGGCGTAACCAACCGGAACAATCTAATTAACATCTTCGGGCTTCCTCTGATGCACGCTCTGTGCGTTAGCACTTTTTAGCGCCCACTTATTTAAAATTTATAGAGTTGTCATTTGGTTTGCGAAAAGAGAGAGGAACACAAGTCTATGATAAAACAAGAAGACTCACCGGTCCCTCATCCAAGACGTAACGCATGGCACCTTCGAGCTGGTTGGAAAGAAGTACATTCGTGTGAATTAGAGCATGCTGTATTGCAGCTCTATTCGCGGGTGATTTTTCTTTCCGCTCTCCAACAGTTCTTGTCACACTGAGATACCGCTAATGAAGCTACGCCTGTTGGCACTGTTAAAATGCCTCAGGCTGCACAAAATTTTGCACACCGATTAACGCAAGATTGACGCATTATATATAAGCTGTTTTGTTTTTAATTGCAGTTCTCAAACGAAAGCAAAGATTTTGATATGTATAAAGATGTTCCTAACTGCCAAAGATCGTTCTGCAAAATTGAATAAAGCACTTTTTACGATAGGAAACACCTGTTACTCAAAAAATGAAAGCATTACGATTGACGCTTGTTTCTTACGCTGTATGCTTGCGCTACAGCATCATGACAATTTATAAACACACTAGCGCGATACTTAGCGGAACTAAGATTAATTCTAGTAGATTAAAACCGTGAAGTGCATCAGTACATTCTCAGAAACGTACTCTTCACAATAACTTTGATTTCACACTGAAGAAAGACTCTAGTGAGCCACGCCCCCCCCCCCCCCAAAAAAAAAGAAAAAAAATCGAAAACCTTTTGGCAGTATGCTATTACACATCTAATATGTAACCGCTACACACTCGATAAAGTACATAGAACGTAACTGCTCCCACAAAGAACACGCAAGCCCACTTGCCTCCGAAGTGACGCGTACCGCGTTGTCTTCGTAGCCCTCGAATGTCTTCACCACGTCCTTGTAGCGCGCCAAGGCATCGGCCTGGGACAGCTTCGGAAAAGCGCACTTGAGGCACTTGGCCTGAATGGCCTTAATGTCCAGGCTGGGCTGGGAGGCCGAAATAAAAAAGTGGATCGTTGGCACCACATATTGCACACATCTTTCAATCAAGACAGCTCCCTACCATCTTTCGCCTAATTCCTACACACAAACACGGAAGCAAACACTTGCGAAAACAATGCACATACTCTAAACTGTGGATGAAATCTAGCGAGTCTGTGATGTCGAGAATGAGCCAGTCCCGGCAGGCAAATTAATCTCGCGCTGATATATCAATTATACGAATGTGTTAGAGCATAATAGGTAATAAGCAATTCCAATTGCAATTCACATGACCCGAAAGGTAAATTTACAGATAAATAACTAATTCACTATCCGTTCTGCAAAAAGAAAACACCCAATGCCTGCTGTTATTGTGGCAGGTGATCTAGTTTAAAGTGTGCGTAATTAAGAATTCTGGGCGATAAGCTAGCCAAAGCACGCCCAGGACTGGGTTAATTGAAAGCCTATGGGAGAAGTTTTTTTCTTCTATGGACGTTAATTAGGCTGATGATGTTAATTGTGATGGTGGTGGTTACGAAAAGTGTACAGACAACGACTTTCATGACGAATGTATGTGTGACGATGTACAAGGCATCATCTGTCCACATAAATCAGTACACGTAAATCGACAAGTGGAATTCGCCTACGTAATTGCAAGTTGTGCACGCTTTGGTTTCAATGGTGGCTATGGCGCTGCATATAATCCTAGAAGAATAAGCTTACTTCGATATCACTTTATTTAACCCGTGCTCTGCTCCATGTAAGCAATCTGATCTATTTTATTCGATGCAAAATAACCAAAACAGCCTAATGATAGGAGCGTTTTTAGAACATGTTAAAATAAGGAAGTCAAGTTGAAATTCACATGACTCCAAAGGCAAATACCCAGCGCCTTCTATTATTGTGGCAGACGATTTTATTATCCTGGAATTCACTTGTGCGCATGCCGATAACAATCGCAACCGGCATAGTGCGGAAGGATGAGCGCCAAAAATTCCTAGATATTCTCTCCATTTCTTTCATCTAAGCCTAATGGTTACTGTCCTGACCCGTGCGTCTTCCTAGTCAATCATCTTTTAAGAACGAACCCAAGCGACGCACTTTTTAGGGCCCTGGGTTGTATCACTGCTCAGAGTATGTTGCACTGTCGATTTTAAAAATAAACAGAGAAATTGAGCCTAATACAGAAAATTAGATTGAAATTTTAGACGGGGAAGGTGGACGCAGTGTTTAGTGAACTGTCTTGATTTCCATCGCAGTTTCTAGAATATGTGTCTCATCGCAACGCGAATGAAAGCTGGATTATTATCAAAATCAAACTGACTGTGCTGAAGTACTATCGCATTTCAAAAATCGTAATCACTGCACCTGCTCAGAACTTAGGGTTCACTTGGCATATAAACCACTGCATTAACATAAAAAAAAGGACCTGAGCTCGAAAGTAAAGTTGGCCGTCTTTGATGATGATTATCAGTGTTATAGGTGAGTCCTAATTGTGCAAACTTGAAATTAAAGCCCAGTAAAATGTTTTTGTACAATGTTATACCAGAGCTCAATAAGTGGCAACAAAAAAATTGAAAAAAGGTTAATTTTAGGCATTAGTCTAGCTTAATACAAATTGCTAAAGATAACAAGGTTTCTTGCCATAACAACAAGGTCCTTTCTCCGTAATTTGCGCCTTATGGCGCACATCATGTAAGTGACAAAGTTCACTAACTACATGACCAATTAACGAAAACTTAGTAATCAACACCTAGTTTCTTTTTGGGGGGCAAAAATAAAGGGCGAAATTGAATACCGTCAACATAAAAGGTGAGCCCAGATTTAAATTTTTTTAGCCGCAAATGTGGTTCGAATTACCAAACGTTAAAGATACGCAAATTTGCCCTCGTTCAGTTGGCTTCCTCACACTGCATATTTATATAATGGCGCCGCTGCACATGGTACGGCTGCGGAAATTGAGTAAACCTCATCTACTTTATCAAATACATCTACTTTATCAAAAACGGTTTGTGTATTTGATGCAAATGTTAATGGCACCACTTTATATATATGTATTGCGTGAAAGCTAACTCTACAAGCTTTGAAATGCGCATTTTTGACTTTCGATTACTAGAATCACATTGGCGATTAAAAAATTTAAAACTGGGCTCACCTTCAATGTTCGCGGCCTTCGATTTGTATATAATATTGTCCTCTAATATCAGAAATAATAAAGTGTATTAGTTTATTTTAGTTAATAATTCGTGTAAATATTGACATTTATAACCTAAAAAATGTCCGCTTTCCTGTAGAGTCCACCTGAAGAGACCACATCAGTGTATCTCCAGCAGTTATTAAAATAAAAATTTATAAAGATTTCTAAAATCCAACCTAAATATTCACAAATACGTTCGAGCGAGGTACCCACATTATGTAATAAGGAAAACTCCTCTATAGGTATGATTCCTTTTTAAAATTTGTATAGAATAAAATGACACACCCGGTGCAGCACCTTTTTACATAGCATGCCATCGCCAGTGTTAATTCCCACTGAGGTCATTTGAAAGAGAAACAGATCGATTTGCGAGCGCATGTTTTATTGTAACAAAAGGCGTGTAACGTACTTTCCCCAATGAAAATTTTGCTGTGGAGAACTAATTGCGTTATCCTCAGCATCTCCTCAAGAAAGTGTAAAGTTGGATAATAACTAAAACGAAGTTCATGTAAGACGGCCATCTCTGAAGCGAGAAGTGTGCAGAAGTAAATAATGATTACAATCAAATGTGATTTTTAAAAGCTGCAGGTTTCTTTGGGAACTGCGCTGTCAGAAATTTTTTTGAGGCTGGTGAGACAGTTTACAATGGGCATTCGCTTAATCGTGGTATTATTCGAGGCGGTCATATTTTAATTTGTATCCGTGCAGCAAGCAGCGAAGTCTCCCAGAAATGGTAGCGTGAAAAGGCCGCGCACCTCCATATGCTGAAAAAGCAAGTTCTTTTCAGTGCCCTTTTGTAGTAATTACAGCACCGATTAAGAAAGGCGAACATTAGCAGACATGAACGAGAATATCTGCAATCAATATATGAAGACGGCGAAAAATAAAAAATACAAACAGCGAAGAAGGTTTCTGCTAAACCTTTGTTGCAGGGAATGTTTTCGCGGCTGTTTTTTTTTCAGTGACCCGTTCGTTCTTCATGTAGCAATTGCACCGGCTCATGCCCCCAAACCATTCTCGCCCCCATGAGACGTTGCGAGTACAATGTGTCCTTTTGAGTTGCTCACAAATGTAGCCAGGACTATAATTATTCCTTAATTCAATATTTGCCTGACACTGTGAAGCTATACCAAAGTCGTATCACTGTTACCGGGGTCAGTGACAAATGTGTCATAGTTTCGAAGTCTAAAACTTACTGCATCGACACCCTTCGTCTCCAGCTCCTTTTCCATGCAGCTGGTCATCTGAAAAGAAATTGTCCCGCCTTCAACAACGCAACAAAAACTTGGACACAAAGATAATCCCTTGTTTCTTGTCAGAGGACACCAATGCCCGAGTTTCAAATGACTGATGGGGCAAAACAACACTACCTACAGAGTGGGCACCCTATATCACTGCTTTTTGCAGAAAATCACGCTATAATGATCCGGATGTGTCAGCCGTATTAATATTCTATTTTGTTTTCACGTCGAGTGCTCCGTAGGGGATCTAAATTCATCGCCATGATGTCCTGGTACAACGTCCCCCCAAATAGTTACATGAAAGCGTTTCACCTTTTTTGCATGCGTGGCTACAAATAAAAACGGCGAATCGGCATGACCGTCGGATTTCTTTTTATAGATGTTTTGGAGTGCACATACCTAGAGATTGTGGAAAGGCGCATTTTTCCGGCGAAGGGTTGTTTATGTAGGCAATTTTTTTCGCATATCCTGCGATTGCACAACGAAAATCAGTACAACCACAGATCCCATATCAGGATGCTTGAAGTGTTCTGCTACTTATTGTCAAAAACGAATCCCACTGCTCTTCTATGAGAGTCTTGGTTGGCTGATTTTTAACGTCACAAAGCGGCTCAGGCTATGACAGACGACTTAGTGAAGGGCTCCAGAAATTTCCACCACATTTAGGCGTTCATATTGTTACGAAGACGAAGAAGAGGACAGTGGCGCGGGACGGAGCGCTCGCGCTAGGCCCGCAGCCATTAAATAATATTATCATCTGTCATCATGTCGTCCTTTTCCTAGGCTTGCCGCCTCGTAACATTTGGTGGAGGTGCTGGGATATGCTTAGAATAGGTGATTGTCAGTAAATACAATCTTTACATCTGAAAAGCGAATGGTTACATCTTCCGAAAGCTCCTGCGTCACAGTTAGGGGGTTAAGACGCTCAAGAAAAATGGCGTAAAACGGAGAGCTGAAGTTAAAAATCGCTGAAACGTCATCTACAATTCCAAAAACTTTAAAAACATTGGTTCTCTCAATGTCTGCGTCCGTGTCTTTTGCGCTCTTTTAGGAAGCGTGGACCACCAACCAGCCCGCACGTCTACCCCATTTAATCTGTAGTTACTTTGTACGCTCACTTATATTCTAGTGACATACAACTGGGCTCGTCTATTTCAGAAACACAATGCTGAGAAAGCCCAATGTGCAAGGGCGCCCTTCCCGCTACAGAAGCATGTTTGAGGTCTCCTCGCATTGTTTCCACAGTGACTGAAAGCAGCTTGAGCAATGAAATTTCGGCAAGAAATAAGTGCTTATAGTTTTTATTCACAACACGCGCGTACATATGAAAAATACTTCGACGAAACGGACGTCGTCCGCGCCGAAGAATTTTCCGTGGACAACGACAATGTTTCATTCTTACGACAGAAACGAAAAAAAAAAAGCCTAACGCCTGGGAGTAATCGTACCCTATCCTTTTATTTTTCTAACGTTTGTCTGCTAATAGACAACCCTGAAGATATAATTGAAGCTTAATCTATCCAGAAGACAAAAGTCATAATATGGCGGCTGGCGGATGCTACAGGTGCTCGGTGTCGTTTAGTAGCGAGCATCCCTCCTCGTGGCGTACGCTGAGTGTATATGTAACTTCGAAGTTTCGTGTCCAGAAAAGGGCATTTAAAGATATTGGTATTATCCATATATTCAACGCCAGAATATATTCAACAGAATAGCGTTGCCAAAATTAAATATCATCTCCGCAATTATAGTGCATGTTGAAGCGCGAGATTTCCTTGGTCATGAGTCGACACTTGAATTTCATATGTATCAAAACTCATTGTCGTCTGTTTTCCTGGATAGGATGCGAACATGAAGTAAAAAGTGTACACCAACTCAGGAATGCTGTTTGGAATGCCGCAACCTAGACAGGAAAATATAAATTTCTATTTTGCTACTGCATTGTTTTCAAACAAAACGATTCAGTTGTTTTTTTTTTTTGTTCGCTTTTATGGCTTGCGACTGCTCCGTGACAAAGGTTCGAGGACACACTTGCATGCGCTAAGCAAGAGTAATTGCAATTAAATAAAACTGAGATAAACAGATAAGTAGGCAGAACTTGAACACGGTACTCTTACTCTTCATATGCTTAAGTGCAACGCTACACAATCTGCACAAAACTGCAATTGAGGTACAGGTCTTCCGAGTGGAGACTAAATAACTCAGAATAGAGTAATAACTTTGGGAAAAGGCAAGACAAGACCTATACTTGCATTTTCCTAGCTACACCTTAATATCTAGCATTACTATATCAACAGATATGCTTTGGCGTTCGGCACCTCCCAAGGATGCGTCACCCGGTGCGCCTGGGTTGGCACTTACTACTGATTTCCTCTTCACCACTTCGTTGGTGCCGTCGAGCGGCGTCATGGTGATCTCGCACACGGTCTGGCTGAGCTTGTCCGGCGGCGTGCCTTTCGGAAGGATAGCCTTCAGCGCCTCCTCACGGTAAGCATCCAACTGCGCGTCGCGCTAAAAGAAAGAGGCCGGCAGGGGGCAGCAGTTAGAGCTGGAAAATAGTTGCCTTCGGTTGCGACATTCAGCGCACGCATCCCAACAATGCGACCTGGCGTCTGTTGACATGGTGACAAGAAACACAAACCCGCTGGTTTGGGCGAACTTGCGACCTAAAAAACATTACACTCGGCGGCTCTGGTAGTAGTGAGCTGTACGCGGCGGTCAGCGAAAATCAGAATGTCCGTCGCTCTTAGCCAAACTAAATTTGAAGGTGACACCTAAGTCTCTCGCGTATGTAACAAAGTGACAATACCGAGTGCCTCCGGGAATAGAGAACAGTACTGAGCATTCGACTTAGTAGAAGCTTCTGCAGTATACAGGCATTGCAGAATCAGGGTGTAGAAGGGTGTTATGTGAAAATATCGGAAGATATATATAACGACTGCACAGCTACCATATTTCTCCATAAAGTCAGCCATAAAATTCTAATAAGTAAAGGTGTCAGGCAGGGAGACGCGATCTCGCCTATGCTATTCACCGCCTGTTTACAAGAGGTATCCCGGGGCCTGAAATGAGAACAGTTGGGGATAAGAGTTAATGGAGAATACCTAAGTAATCTGCGATTCGTTGATAACATTGCCTTGCTAAGTCACTGAAGACATAAACAACAAAGCATGATCAATGAGTCAGACAGGTAGAGCAGAACGGTGGGGCTAAAAATTAACATGCAGAAAACCAAAGTAATATTCAACAGTCTAGCAAGAGAGCAGCAGTTCGCAATTGGTGGCGAGGTGCTGGAAGTGCTAAGAGAATATGTCTATTTAGGGCAGGTAGTGACAGCTGATGCGGATCATGAGAGGGAAACAACTAGAAGAATCAGAATGGGGTAAAGCGCATATGGCAGGTTCTCTGAGATCATGAATGGAAGTTTACCAATATCCCTCACGAGAAAGGTATACAACAGCTGTATCTTGCCGGTACTCACCTAGGGGGCAGAAACGTGGAGGCTAACAAAAAGGGTTCAGCTCAAGTTAAGCACAACGCAGCGAGCTATGGAAAAGAAAATTATACGTGTAACGTTGAGAGATCGGAAGCGGGTGGAGTGTGTGAGGGAACAAACGCGTGTTAGTGACATCCTAGTCGAAATCAAGAGGAAGAAGTGGGCTTGGGCAGGGCATGCAAAGCGAAGGCAAGATAACCGCTGGTCCTTAAGGGTAACGGAGTGGATTGCAAGAGAAGGCAAGCGTAGCAGGGAGTGGCAGAAATTTAGGTGAGCGGAGGAGATTAAGAAGTTTGCGGGAATACGCTCGCCACAACTGGCGAAGGACAGGGTTAATTGGAGAGACATGGGAGAGGCCTTTGCCCGGCAATGGGCGTAGTCAGGCTGACGATGGTGATGATGATGAGTAGTGAGAAGAAGAAAGCGAAAGGCGCTTCATAGTTTTACCTCTCTCGCAGATAAGAAGAAGATAAAGAACGCAATCACCAGCGTCTCTTAGCGCGCGTATCGCGGATGAAATCGCACAACGTGCACCCCTTCTGAGCATGCGTGACACTGTTGCCGCTGAACCAGGAATGAATTCCCGGTTCAGTTCATTTAGTTGTAGAAGTTATCTTGTAGGACCCGAAATAAAGCTGTAGAAGTTATTCACCAAGTCCCACGATGGTGTATTGATGCTCACATCAACACACCGTCGCCTGGCTTGTAGGGCTCGCATAGTCGTCGCACAATGAAGCATACATCATCGGTGAGTTGCTTGTCTTTAATGGGCAACCGGGAGATGTCAGGCTCCTTCTAAACGCTGAAGGTAGGTGGCTACGTCTATGTCAGTTTTATCAATGACCTCTGGTAGTGTATCTTCGATCGTGATCCTTGATTTTCTGCTGTGTACGGTTTCACCGATGCCAGACCAGTCGTTTTCTGCACTGTGGCATTTTAAGTGAAAACGATGTCTCGGTCTTGTGCTCGATATCAAAATGCGTTCCGAGCAGGTAGGCGATGATTTTATTTCGGCGTTATGTGAGGATATGTTTGTTTCCGGATGACAGGCTGTCTTTTTGCGGTGACGCCTCCCACTGTAGTGCAGAATCGCTTGTGGTATGTCGGCTGTAAACGCTGTTGCCATGACCGTGACGATAACATCGAGGGCGCCGTGAGAAGGGACGATATTCTCAACGAAAAATTTCGCAACTTCAGCGGCGCTCCTGCGAAACAAAGCTTTCGCCTCAGCGTAACTGGACATGCAGTCAGTTCTCATAGTTATGCACTTGTTAGCAGAATTTTTGTTCGAAAAGGTCGCACTGGTGGTTGAATTTGGTGCAAAAATCCTTCTAGGCTTGCTGTAGGCATCTATCGTCATTGGCAGCCTCGACAGAATTTCACATTGCGTGCGACGTCTGCTGAGAGACGAGGCCAGTAATACCTACTCTAAATTCTACGGAACACGCGGATGAATCTGAGGAGACTCACGGGCTTGCTTGTCGCGAAAAGCTGGCAGAACGGTTTCTGGAAGGTTCGTAAAGGTCATGATAGCAGGTGGACTTAAATGAGGAGTTCTTGTTTTTCAGCAAGAACGTGGTTCTTTTATTCGGAGGAGGAAGAGTCGCACTTCAACATTCCCTGGGCTGAAAAAGTCTTCCCTCTCAGGTACTCGACGAGGTTTTGCAGCCTAGGGTACGTCCGCTGCTACTGTGCTAAAGTGCTCCTGCTAATGGGTCCCAAGAAGGCGCCCTTATAGTCTTCATTCATTGGCACCTCCTTTCCCAACTGTGAATCGTATGAGGAAGTCTGCACTGAAGTGTTAATTGCCTGACTTGTCGACCACGGTGACGTTGAACTCTGGGAGTCGCTAGCTCCAGCCAGCAAGGTAGCCCTTAAGTTCAAGTTGGCGAGCCAGCGCATAGTACACTGGTGGTTTGCAACCTCTATGGGTCTTGCAGAAAAGTCATGGGGGGGAATTTCGAGGCAGCCGAGATGGTCGTAAGGCACCCTTTACGCAGTGAAATAGTTAGCATCTGCTTTTAGGAGAGCGTTGTTCTTAAGAGACGACTCGTTGTGGCTCATTCTTTTTTTAATCTACTAAGGCACAGAAATCTAGGCTTATTTCATCATGTGCATCTCAATTGCAGCGTCTTCGTCGAAGTGGATGAGGGTTGCTGGTACTTGCTCGCGGCGTCGAAGTTGTTTGAAAGCTTCGATTTGCCTCGTTTCCGATCGGAACGAAACGTCTGCGTTGGTGAGAAGAGTCAGTGTCTCGACAATGCACGACAGTTCCTTCACAAACCTCTCGGTAAGAGTCCCAAGTAAGTTTCAGAAATCTTCCGACGTCTTTCAGGTCAGCAGGCTGGGGAAATTGTGTGATAGCGGCTGCCTTCTGCAGCTGTGGCGTGCGCCGTCTTTGCTAACAACGTCGACTATAAGAACAGCCGCTCCCCTTAAGCAAAGCCTTTTGAATACACAAAGCATTTGGAATTTTTTGGAAAGTTTACCACAGGTGTATCTTATCTGTACCCATTATATGGGGCACAAACCTTTGGGGCTGATGAAACAGCTTCTTGTTAAATTGAGGGCAGTGAGCCGATCAAGAGGAAGGAAACTGACAGAGGTAACGTTAACATACAGAAAGAGAGCAGAGTGCTTATAGAACAAGCGCGAGTTAATTAATGGTATCCTAGCTGATGTCCAGAAATGTGCATGTACAGGGCATGTCCTGCGGAAAGAAAATGACAGCTGGTTCTTGAGAGTAACGGACTAGCTCACAAGAGGACGAGGAGGAAGAGGAGAAGCAAAACATTTTTTTAGTGATGTTAGATTGGTGGGTAGTAGGTCGCCAACCTATTGCGGTGGTGTCCTCAGTGCAGCTCTCTATTGTCTGTTGCTGCCCTGAGCGCCAGCTCAATCGACCGTTGCTGTTCTCCCAGGTCTCAGCCGGACAAAGCAGCCTCCCAAGAGGAGATGGTTGAGTCGGCTATGGGTGCTTCGTGCCCCGGTCGGTCGCAGCATTCCAAAAAGGTTTGGTTTGGTTTATGAGGTTTAGGAGTGGAGGAGAGTGCGCCTAGCGCTGCTGCGTGTCGGGCAGCATGGTATTGGGTGGAAAGAATAGGTGCTTCTGATAGAGGTTTGGGAAACTGTGTGTCTAAAGCTGGCGTCCGGCTGTGTGTGTGCATGCGCACGCGCGCGTGTGTGTGGGTGCGTGCGTGTGCGCACGTGCGCGTGTGTGCGCGTGTACGTGCGTGACCGTGCGTGCGTGTGCGTGTGTGTGCGTGTGTGTGTTTGTGTGTGCGCGTGTGTGTGTGGGGGGGGGGGGGGGCGCGCGCATGAGAAGGGAAGCTGAGCATGCGCGAGATCAGATGAAACGTAGCAGAAAACGAGAGTCAAGTGGCGGGTCGGCGGAATTGGAAAATTTAAGTGGGTAAGTGCGACCGTAGGTCAGTAGGGAGGCTTTTTCCTGCTGGAGGACGCAGTTAGGCTACTGAGAATGGTAACAAGCGAAGCGGCAGCCGTTCGTCAAAATCAGTCGCGAAGACAGCGGTGTCATCCAGTGGCATGGGGCAATTTTTCTCTTTTGCTGCTTCAGCAGAAGTTGCTGGCCCGGAGTGCACTCCGAATTACATAATCTTGAACTCGAAGAAGACGTGGAGCGCGGATAAGGCTGTCTTTTCGCGGCCGCTTTCGTCGATTTCTATTTGCCAGCAGCCACTCCTGATACCGGCAGATGATTTCTAATATGCCTAGATACCAAACAATCGTGCTCTGACACCATGGTATTTTTCACTTAATATTGGCGCTTTCACCAGAACTATGGCTTCCGAAGACTACGTCCTGTGTCTATCGTGGACTCAGGGCCATCGCGGACGTCCTTAAGGAAAGCTCTGCTTTTGCTTCGGTTTCGTGAGATTGTTTGACACGCAGTGAAATCAAAACACACGCGCATTTTAATGCGACGGCCACAGCCGGGTGCTCATCCCAATGCGTCTTGATCAGCAGCGAAATGCTGTCACGGCTAAAGGGAAATAGATTTGGTATGGCTTTTTCCTTTCTTAAGCCTCACCTGTTTTGCTGCTGTGGGATTTGTGGAGAGGCATTTCAGCACGCTTCCACGCAAGGCTGCCGGGAACTCTGCAGTGAAACAAAACAGTCGTATACTTTAAGATTTCATGAAAACCCATTCTCTGGCTGCTATTTCAGTCAGCGTCCAGAGGTTGCAACAATTTGCACGACTATGAATGCACACAACTACGCGATTCCGCAGTGCTTTCTGCACTGGAAGCATTTCCGCAATATCTTGCAATGCTAACGTATGTTTATTTATAGAGACCCTCATGCGCGGGTTTTAAGTGCTTTTTCGCGAAACAAGGTAAAATTCTACAGACATGCTAAACAAGTTGAACTATATTTCTCCTGCAGAATAAAAAAATTAGCATAGTCTAGAATGAGAAATCCCGGTAGAATGGGAACAAATGATTGGTCAGTAGGTTTAAGGGGTAAAGCATTCGATATGATCTGATTTTTCAGGAATTTCCGCCACAGTTCGGCAAGTCACTGCTCGAACAATTTGCGGTTTCACAGAACTGAATCACTACTAAAGGAAGAGGATCCATGAATAGAATTGCTCCTCAGTGGTGGCCGCCTCTTCCAAAATTTACCCGCCGAAGATTTTCATCGTACCACTGCGGAGCTGGTGAACTGGTACAATTCGCAAAGCGCAAGCTACGGTGGAATAAAAAGGAAATAAGAGACCTCGCAATGCCTTAAAGGGCAACTCAATAACTTTGCAACTGGGTGAGCTTAAAGGAATCGAATATGTGAAACTTTTGAGTACAGCACACGAAACCTTTCTTGTCCTAGCATTTGGGGTGAACAAAGCCGCGATGGCGGTCAGGCTTCTCCACAGCGCGACGCTCCGGATAGTGTTCCGCATGGTGACGTCATGTACGGTGGCTGTGTACTTCCAACGCAGGTACTTTTCCTTGAACAATTTTTTGAATCCTTGAATCTCAGGTCTCAAAAAATTATTCAGCTTTCCTTTAAATCATTGTGCTCTATTATTGCTAGGTTAAGCAAATTGAAGTATTGCCTACAGGGCATTAGTGCTTTAATAAATAAATGAAATAAATAAACGTCATTACAAGACACTATGTTAGTTTCAGTGCTTGAATGCCCACACACGCGAGTGGTTTTGTTCTGCTGTAGCATGCTAGGCAGGTAAGTTAAGACTGATGGAAAGGTAACAGACTGTCTTGTTATGGTGCTCCTTGACTGCGCGTGAGTAATCACTGCACAGCATAAGCGATAAGAGATATTGCCTTGTTTTGCCGTTAAGTAATCTTTCGCACCGGCTAATCCTGTGCACATACTAGCAATACAGAATCAGAATCAGAACGCGTCTGAAAAATAATAACATTGTCACTCTCTCAGTAAAACAGAAAGAGTGAGAGACAAAAGTTTTAATGGCAGGAAGGCTTACAGGTCCACCCTAGGAGCATGCCTTTTCATTCACCTTACCTCATACCTTGATTTATTGCAGCCTTCTTGATTACCTGAATGAGCCGAAATAATTTCTTTCCTCACAGTCGTGTCCCGTAAATTCTGCTGCCGATAGTGCGCATGCTAGATGCATGCTTATTGGGCATAGTAACATCTTGATAGTTTGCATTCATTAACTTCGTGATATGGGATATTCTGAAAATTATAGGCTACATATTTTAATTGTCACTGCCAAGGAGACTGTTCTGTTAGCATTAAGTTTCAATTCCCACCGATGACAGCAGTCATGAACGTTCTGATGGTTTGAATTCAGAATGACTTCGGCTCCGCGGCAACTGATTTCTTTAACAAACCACAATAATCGAGAGAAAAAGCCCAACATGCACTTGTTCACTAATTACTCCAGCAATGACGTCAATGCAAACGAATATCAGCAGTGACCCCACAACATTTTCTTGCGGCGCCGAAATGTCGGTTCTCCCATGAGACTTAGATCGGAGTGTCACATTTTTTTCTAATACGCATTCCGACCAAGTAACAGCGTTCAAAGCGATAGCGTTAAAGCGCAGGTTCGGAGCCAACCCCGGAGATGTGAGAACGACGTTCCCACAGGTCCATGACAATGAGACGCCACAACGTGACCTCGCGCGGGTGATTCAAACACTCCATAACGATCACACAGTAGAGCAGTGATGATGCCTCTACAGAACTTCTCATGGGTCTGCAGGCTCGTGACGTCATTTACCAACATCACGTGTTGCGTGTCAAGAAAGAAAAGCAATTGCGCTGCAACGAAAAACGGCCCAGTCGAGACTCGAACTAATACTACCTTTGGGACATGAGCCGGGCGCTCTACCCTTCCTCCTTAAAGTAGCTTGGGTTGAGTGCTATAAAATGATGAGAGTAGGCTACAGAGCAGGAAAAAACATCTAGTTAATTAAGGTTACCAATTATCGTCCCCAGTTAATGTCGCCAATTTACAAAGCCTATGCATACGAGCAACAGAAAGGCGATTGATGTGTCGTAGCGATGGCATGCGGCGGCCGCCGGAACTACGAGCGCGGTGGAGTACGCCGCAGCGCCAAGAGATGACGCGCGAGATGCGGCCTGTGCAAGCCTGCGCCGCTAAATGGAGGCTGGGATTTGACGTAGAACAGTATGAAGGGCTGAGCTTTAATTGCAAAAGATGTGAGGGAGAAGAAGACATGGAGGGAGTGTCTCAGATGGGTGAGTAATCAAGCATTAAATACGATGGCGAAATAAAAATACAGTGTCTGTGAGTGATAAGCAGAGTGGTCCCCAGGCCGCTGAAGGGGCTCATTAAAGACATCGCGTCATAGCCTTAGGCGGAACGTAAGTGCCCCAAGATTTTAAAGCGAAAGCTTTACTACTTGCACTTTCAAGCCTTTGCCGTGCGACGGCGGTGCACATGAAATGACCTTTCGCATGACCTCTGTGTGACGTCACGCCGAAGAGCTGGGCGACCATCTCGCGCCGTCTGCGAGTAGTGGCGGTGCCACCACCGGCGGCCTTAGATTAGATTGGATTACATTACATTACATCACATTAGATTATATTGGATTAGATTGGATTTAATTGGATTGAAATGGATTTGATTTGGATTGGATTGGATTAGGATTCGATTGGATTGGGTTGGATTGGATTGGGTTGGATTGAATTGTATTAGATTAGATTACATTAGATTAGATTACGTGAGATTATATTAGATTACATTACATTGCATTGGATTGGATTGGATTGTATAACCGATGCATCAGTTTCAGTTTCAGTTTCAGTTTATTTCCCACAACAAGTACAGGGCATGTACGAGGTGTGGCGAGGGTGACGGGATAAAAGCTGCGTCGAGGGCAGCTTGACTGGCCCGTCTCCCCGAACAACATGGCATCAAGCACGACAGTTCAGAAGGACATAAAATATTTATGATGGGAAGAATAACAAGGAACAAATGGAAAAAAATATACGAACAAAAGTGCAAAAACAGTGAATGAGTGCATTAGTTAAAAAATACAATCAAATCTTACAGTACAGGTTAGTTAATAATGTCGAATAATTTTTTCTTGGTTAGAACTCGCAGCTGCTCTTCCGTTAGCTTATATTTGTTTAGTGTGTACTAGGCAGCCTGTTTCGAAGCATGTGGAGACCGTAATTAGTACGTGATCGCGGAACGTGCCAATGTTCATGGTGGCGGGTGGAGCGAGATGACATGTTAATCTGCAAGTTTGCAACGGCTCTTAATGTTGTTAAATTTCTATGGATTTCAGATTTCAAAGATGCCAGCAACTGGCGCTCATAAAGCGTAGAAATTTTAGTAATCTTTTTAAATAGGTCGGAAGTGTAGGCATTATATGGAGAGTTTGAAATGGCTCTAACTGCATTTTTTTTGTAATGTAACCAATCTATTTAGTGATTTCTTGGTGCCATTACCCCAAACAAGATGACAATATAATAGATGAGGTGTAAAAAGCGTGTTATAGAGCATTAATTTTGGGGGGACAGGTAAAAAATGTACTTTTCTCAATATACCTAATGCTTTGCATAGTTTAGTTTGTATGTTTTCGGCGTGAAAATCCCATAGCATGTTTTCATCAAAAACGACACCCAGGGATTTTGCTGATGAAGAAAATTCTATTTCAGTATTATCGAACTTCAGTGGATTAATGCGAAGATTTGTTTGTTTAGCTTGAAAGAGAACTGCTTTTGTTTTGGAACAGTTTATTTTTAGGTTTTAGCAAGACAGTTTCTCTAGTAGGATAGTATGATTGATTCTGTCAAACGCCTTGGAGAAATCCACAAATAGTCCTAGTGTTAGTTGCTTCCTTTCAATATTATCTGAAATTAATTCTTTTTGGTGAAGTAGAGCTGTCTCAGTAGATCTATCTGTCCGAAAGCCATATTGCGATGATGCAATAACAGAGTTAGCCTCGACGAAACCAGTGAGCCTTATAAAGATGATTTTCTCGAATGGTTTTGAAAATATTGGTAATATTGATATTGGCCTATAATTTCCTAAGTTATATTTTTCTCCACTTTTGTACACTACTGTCACTTTAGCAGTCTTTAGTTGCACTGGAAATACACCGGTATACAAAACTAGGTTGTAAATATGGGTTAGGTATGGGGCAATAAGCTCAATGACAAAGCTAACCGGCTGCATTTTTATTCCATCTATAGCCTCGCATTTGCTTCTCTTCAAGGCATGGAATAAATTCAGGACTTCACACTCGTCAGTAGGATTCAAAAAAACGGAATGTTCTAATGGAGCAGATAGATATCGCTGGGCGTCGGTGTTGTAACAACTCTCGACTAATGAGAGAAAATAATCATTGAATTTTTCTCCTAGTGCTTTTCCCTCGTACTGTTGGCCATCTATTTTTAATTCCAAAGTTCTTGTCTGATGCCTGGAAGGTAAAATTGAACTCAGTTTCTTCAATGCTTGTCTAGAATACGTAATTCCATCAAAGAGATGTGCATAATAGTCGCGTTTTGCACGCTTCAAACACTTATTTAACAAGTTCCGGTATTTTCTAAAATCTTCTAGAACTTCGGGGTCACGACCCTCAAGAAAATTGTGATACATCCTTGTTTTAACTTTTATCATTTTTAGTAATTTATTAGTCATCCAGGGCTTTCGTGCACGTTTGGATTTCTTTACTACTTTATATGAAAAATGTTTCTTGTATATTGAAGAAAACAGTGAAATAAAATACAAGTGAAATAAAATGGTCATATTCGTCATTGGGCGAAGAGTAACATAGGAAGTCATGCCAGTGTGTGATAGCTATTTCGTTTCGAAACAGCTGAAGTGCATTTTCTGCAACATCCAGAATTCTAAAACTCTGCATGCAATTTTTTGCGGGTATAAGTTTCTGATCGGCAACCAGAAATATAGGTAAATGATCACTAATTGCTGCTGTTGCAGTACCACTAAGTATATTATTATCAAGAATATTAGTAATAAATAAGTCAATTGCCGTTTCACTATTTCCAGTAACGCGTGTAGGGGTTTCTAAAACGTTGTAAAATGAATGCGACTCAAGGATCATTAAAAACTCTTTTTGTTTCGCGGTGCAAGAGAGAATGTCGATGTTAAGGTCACCACCAGGAACCATTGTGTAGTTACACTGATTTACAGAGGAAAACACCAAATCTAAATAACTAAAGAACTTGTTTAGGTCACCTTCGAGTGGCCTATACATGACAGAGAACACAAAATTACCACTCTTTACACAAATAGCTTCATAATGATCAGTAGACAGTGATAAGTCACTCATAATTTCATAGCCATTTCCACATTTAAGATATAGACAAACACCACCACCGCGCTTACATTCACGGTTCAAAACTAATGGGTTGTAACCATTGAGATGCATAACATCACTGGTGTCACTGTACCACGTTTCAGTCAACATGTTGACTGTGAAATCAAAGTCAAATTGTTCTAGAAATGCACAAAATTCATCACTCTTATTTCGGGCTGATTGCATATTCAGATGCAAGAAGGTAAGGGTCTAACTTGTGGTTACACCACAAGTCTAACCACAAGCACCACCACCAGCTACACTACCAGTTGAACCATGGCGTAGGTACGGATATTGCTTTCGCAATTAGCGGGCTTAACCGAGCTAGGCCACAGCGAATTTTTTTAACACGATGCGATGTTTCAAGCAAAAATTAATAACTGCGAGTGAGGACTATGTTCGTTGCGCAGAAAGAGATGCCCGTAGCCAGAAAAAAATTGCTCCGTCGCCAGAAAAAAAATTCGCGCCGCGTTTCGATGGAGCCGTAATGCAAGAGGTGCCCGTGTGCTGTGCGATGTCAGTGCACGTTAAAAAAATCCCCAGGTGGTCGAAATTATTCCGGAGACCTCCACTACGGCACCACTTTCTTCCATTATTTTTTCACTCCCACCTTCCTCCCTTCCCTTACAGCGCGGTTCAGGTGTCCGCCGAGATATGTGCAACAGATACTGCGTCATATCGTTTAATAAAAAAAAACATACAAGTATATACAGTAGGCAGCCATAAGCAATGCGCCAAAGTTGCGTCTTACAGTGGATGAACAGCTGGAGCTTATTGAGAAGGAAGGGATTGAGGAAGGGTTCAAAGGGGCAGCTATTAAAAATAAAAAAAGAACGGTTCGAGTTGCTGTCGCTGAGTTCCGCGACTGACGCAGCAGAGCGAAAGCGGAGTCTATTTCTTATTTTGGACTTGGAAGTGGACTAAGGTGCTGTCTGGACGTGCCCAGTCTATCCTCCACGCCTGCAAACGAGCACCGTATTCAGGCCTACGTGGACTGGGCAGTCTCTTGGAGTAATGGTAAGACAACGTGTCACAACTATCGCCCGTCAACCGGCTACCTGGCGCAAGCCGTTGAGGCACAGGGGCCGCTGTACGCTCCCCTGTAGGTTAAAAGCGAGCGTTGGACAACATTTATTTGTTAAGGCCAGTCAGCCCGTGCGTGGTGCACGTGTGTCGGTGCGTCGGTCATTGAGAAGGAACTCAAAGAGTTCAAGGTTTAAAACAAGCATTTCCTTAAAGGCAGAGAGAAACACACAAAAAAACTAACAGCAGGAGTAGCAGAAACTATACAGAACACGAAACGAGACAAGCAGGAGGCAGACAATGCAAAAGTAAACTCATCCAACAATAGCGGACAACTATAAGGCGTACAGTGCATGAAAGGTAGGAATATACAAAAGGTTGCAGAGGTAGGAAAAAGAAAATTCCGACGGACAATTCACATACGGGGACCGAGGCGATGACTCCGGTTCGAGTGGCGGTCGATGCGGCGATGGGTCGAAGGCGGCGGGCCTTGCGCGATAGAACGCGTGTACCTCGGCGCGGTAATTCGGCCCTCCACGCCCGCAGACAGAACACTCAACCTCTTTAGCTGCCTGTCTCCTCCCGACTGTCCTCAGCTCCCTGTAACCCGGACGGGCCGGCAGCCAGCACGCTTTTTCCCTTCCCCTCAATGTCGAAACGCTTTTCTTAACGCGGTGACGACGGGGCAGAGGGACGCATTAACCCGCGAAGCTCCCTCGCAGCGCCGCGCGGTTCGGGAGGGCAGGAGGGAACGCCAAAAGACGTCTTCCGTGACAGCCGTCGCCCAGTCGGCCAAGCCTGCACTCTCTACTTTCAAAAAAACAGCGCATCCGCACTGCCGCCTTTGAACTTGACGCGCTTCCTGGAACTCCAGTGTCGACTTCGTTCGCCGATGGCCGAGCTTCGAGAGAGAACTTGACGGACCCCCAGCAACAGCCGTGCTACGAGCCTGTTACTGCGCTATCGGAGCAGTCCCCTCTGCTCTCTCCCGATGAGCCACATCCCGTTGGTCTGTGACACAACGATACGTGTTAACACCTGGACTTTGGGGCTCAAGATCGTCCAGGTAACCGAGCGCAATCTTATTATACGGAATTGATATGCTTAGCTTTGTATTCAGATCGCTAGGATTCACGACGTGACAGTAAGTCTGCCTTGACTTGTTTAGACTTTGCTGCTGGGAACTACCAATGTTAATTGAGTGATCTGGCCCCGCCGTGGCGACTCAGTGGTTATGGCGCTCGGCTGCTGACCCGAAACACGCGGGTTCGATCCCGGCCGCGGCAGCCGAATTTCAATGAAGACGAAATTCTAGAGGCCCATGTGCTGTGCGACGTCAGCGCACGTTAAAGAACCCCACGTGGTCGAAATTTGCGGAGCCCTTCCCTACGGCATCCCTCATAGCCTGAGTTGCTTCGGGACTTTAAACCCCTGTAGGGTTCGGCACGCTGCCGCCTCTTTTTGTACATGTGTTACGAACATTCCGCGAGAGGAGAGTGGACTAGGCTGCGCTCCCCGTTTTGTTTCGTTTTGTTTGTTTTGTTTTAGTGCGTGCCGTTGGAAGGGGAGGAGCGGCTCGAACGCCCATGCTCTTCGGTTGGTCTCCCCGTTCGTTCTTGCGTTTTCCCTTGCCACTCCAGATGGCGGGGCTCTCTGCCGACATCGACCTTGGGCTCCTGTCCCCCATCTTCCCGGAATCCTGCCTCCCGGGGGGGAGAAGCCGCCGGCCATAAACAAGCGAGAACGGTCTCGGTTTCGTCGCGTTACGCGACGGGTGGTATACTAGGCCAGCACGGTTAGAAGCTGAAAGTGTCCGTTGGCCCCACACGTCTGGCGCGCCTCCGCTCCACTTGGCGGAGGATTGCGCAGCCACGTAGGGAGGAATTTCGGGGTGAGGGAAAAGGCGCTGACATCAGTTCTGAGCTTTCTTATTCGTTAAAACTGATGTCAGGCGGGAAGCTGTAGCACTGTTTATTTTTGCGTGTGGAAAGGGGCGCGGGAAAATCGTAGTGGACTCTCGAGGAGACCCGCGCCCGAGGGCTTTTGGCTCTAGCTACTCGTAGCTGTCAGGCGCTCGGTCGGGCCGAGCGCGGAGTAGCGGCCGTTGAGAGCTGGTGCAAGGCGCGCCAGTTCCGACTGTTGGGACGTGGTGTCCCTCGCCTCTGTGAAGGCGGTCGGCTAGGCCGGCCGCGGATAGTTCGACCGTACTGAATCTTGTACCCATCTGTAAATAGCCTGTATAAAAGTTCTTCGTTTCTCCGTGAATCGCTTCGCCTGGAAGTCACTTCATCGAGAAGCCCTTCAAGCGGTGCATCCAGTTGCTGGAAACCACCGGACCAACACCACCGGCACAACTTTACTACCCGAATAAACCAATAAGTGAGTGATCTTCAAAAGGCCTGTTTCAATTTATGTTGAAAAAAAGAGTCCGAAGTATGGTTATGTGATTGGCTATGAAACTTTCAAATAGGGTTGAGGCGCAGTCTGAACGACACTACTGTCCAGATACTACTAAATTTTTTCTGATGTAGTTATCTTGCCCAGAAGTGCCCTTTTCCTTGAGTAATCTTACGTTGTGCACAATATTCTGATGCTGCGGAGAGCATTCCCTGGTGCCACCTCGGTTCCGTGCATTGCGCGGAAGACAATGCGATTTCCACGCAATGAGAATGAATTTTGTAATTTGAATGCACTGCGATGGCGATTTCGGCCTCGGTAATTAAAACGGCGCACCTCACCAAGCGAATACTCCATCGATCTCGCCGACTAAGCCATCAAGATATTTATAGGTACATTCATTCTCATGACACTTTTCATTTCTTGAAATGTTCCACACGGTAGATGCTTACACAGATGTGGCGCCGACAACATGCTTTCGCCGCCGATTCCTTTCGCCGCATTCGGTTGCCCCCGTTTCACTGAATCGGTTCGCGCTAGATAGCTGCGTGATTCTGTGAGGCGAAATATTTTGCTCAGGCAAGAAAGGCGTGCATAAAAATCCTATAAGCGAGTTTTGCTTGTACGTCTGGTCTGAGCCGAGGCTTTAATGAAGTTTTTGTTTTGCATTACGCTGGTTTAATCAACGTAGAATTAAGATTTCTTCAAGGGTACGAGGGTTGAAAAAATTCTATTTTATCGCACTCGAAATGGTAAGCTAAGTCTCAGATTTAAGAACAGCGCGCTGTTCTTCACACCACCACACCACCTTTGCCTAACGTAACAAGAAAACGGGATTTGATTCTCTGTCGTAGTTATATAACAGACCCCTTGCAAGCCCCGTAAAGGCCAAAAGTTTCCAGAAATAGAGCCAAGGGTTCTTCTGGCATTACACTGATTTATAGCCTCAGAAGTGCCTGAATTGCTCCGCCACACGACACAGAAACAAACCCCATTGGACGGTTACTTTCAGCAAACATTGCTCCTGTAAAGAAAAACTCCCAGGAGGAGGAGGAGGAATAAGAAGCGGAAAGGCAGGGCGGTTAACCGGAAGAATAATCGGTTTGCTACCCTACACTGGGAGGAAAGGAGTGAGGGGATAAAGAAACGAAAGAGAAAAGAGAGTAGCAGAAAATTGAAGTCACTCTAAAAAGCCAGTGTTTGTTGATGTCACAGCCTATCGTGTTGGCCAGTGCCTTGGAGGCCTTCACCGCCGACGATCGCCGCGGCCAGTGGCCGAGAATCTTCATTTCCGTCAAAAAACTCCCAGAATCTCAAGAAATAATGCCTCTTATTTGTACCGGACAACGAAATGTGGTCTTCATAGGAAAGTAAAAATTTCTGAAAAGAAGTATATTCAAAGTGTTTTGTAGCCCACCCTCCTGACCGACTCTACACAGAGGTGCGGCAAACTGTCAAAACTCCGCTAGACGGCAATAGTAGGAATGCGTATGGACAACTCCAGCTTCAGCCATACGGCCTGCGTTGAAGTGGTCGCCTGCAGGTTCCCAGCACCATGGTGAAACTCGGCAACGGTTGCCATATAATCACATGAGGACCATATTTATTAAGCTGTCCATTTTAAAAAAATTGGAGAGGACACTTAGCCTGCGGCTTAAGGGCATGATGCGATGGCATTAATGTTTTAATGTCCATATATACGGAATCGTTCATTCTCAACTTTACATCGATAGGTACCTGGGAGTCCTCATATCACTCCTTGCGCAATGGTGCAGAGGTTAAGGGATGCGCCACTACCCTGCGATGGCAGGTGCTGTCACCGGTGGGGTTTGAGCGACCAAAGGGCTCTTCTGGAGCAATCTCTCGAGATTAATCTCGAGATTCAACTGCAACTCAGTTGAATCATTCATAGAGCATGTCAATAGCATTGATTCATCAGTAATGCCACAGTGATAAAACTATGATGCTGACTTTCATTTCGTATTTTTTGTAACTATATTTGTTCCCGTACTGAACCTGCTATTTTCGTTTCCCTGAATTGGCATCATTACCACCACGATGCCGCTATGATGATGAATTCTTATTTTGTATTATATATGTACCCAACTTGTTCCCCTGTATTGTCTCCTTTGTATCCACTCCTGCATAGGCCTTAGAAGGGCCTGCAGTATTTGTAAATAAAAAAAATAAAATAATTAGTTTAACTGGCACCTGCCAGGGTGGTAAGTTTGCTCACATCCCGGTGGGCCGGTTGTTATGATGCCACAAGGTCACGTGACCTAGGTAGCTCACCTAAGTTGCTTCTCTGCGGGGTGGCCACCTGCGCCACCCTACGCCACCCTATTTTTTGTTCACAACGCTGACGACTCCGACGATGCCGACGCCAACGACGCCGGATTTTCTGCATAAGGGGGGCTTTAACGCTATCACGTTAAAATGTCCCTTTCGCGTCCATTTTGTTACCTGTCATTGGTCACTCAGACATACCCGTGGCTTCCAAGTGTCTGTGAGAAGCGGTCCAACCTGTCGCTGGAAAGCGACGTATCGGCTTGAAGAAACGTATCGGCTTTGCAGTTTGCCGACACATCAGTACCAATTTCTTCACTCAATCGACCCACATCTTAGATCAAGACTTTCACCCAGAATTCCTCAACATCTGGAAACACTTTATCACCGACTTCGTCTGAATGCTGCATATACAAACGGCTTGCGATACCGTTTTGGACAAATGAACAGTCCGCATTGTGACAACTGTGCCTCGATAGAAACTGTGGAACATATCCTGCTTGAGTGCCCTGCGTATGCTATCGAGCGTGCGTACTATGAACATTGCATGCAGAAGCTCTGCCCAGTGCCCCTAACAATGGACAAAGTTTTAGGTCCCTTAGCCTGCCTTAGGCAACAGAGACTTGCAATGAACTTTCTATTCACATATTTAAAAGACATTGGACATCTCGATAAGCTTTAAATTCATTTGCACGTTACCTTCATGCATTCTTCATGCAGTGAACTTCGTCAGCCCATTTGTAGGACTATGCAACTCCACCATTCCATAGGTTACATCAATACTCGCCATTGCATCCTTAGTACCCATTTCACGGCCGCATTTTATCTTCATTTTTTTTCACCTCTTCCACACTGCTCTCCTTCTGTCTTTATCTCCCAAATTCCCCTCCCTACGCAGAGTAGCATGCCAGCAATATATATTTGAAACGCCGGCTAAATTCTCTCTATTTCACTAAAGAGTCTCTCTCTCTCTCTGGAAACCGACCAGACCTGACCATTGGCTCCATATCGCAGCAAATAGCAGCGAGTGGTCGGGTCCGTTCGCCGGCTGTTCACAGAGCGCTGCGATGCACCTCTCCGCAGCTGCATATTGCATCCAATTTCAGCCAATGGCAATGTCCGGGCGCCAACCACCTAACGCCCAGGTCGCTTTCCACAGGCGCTTGAAAGCCGCCGGTATATGTAGATTACCAATGGCAGAGGATCAAATGGGTGCGAAATGGACATTTGAAAATGTACAGCATATAGAATACGGCCTCTGGCCGGTATTCAGGAAGTGTCAACTAAGTGGACGTATACACTTCGGTCTGCGCAGATTAAGAGGAGCCCCAAATACGGAGTGACGGCAGCGTGACGGCAGCTGACCTGTCTTTCTACTTTGTGGGGATTGAGCTTCTTGGGCTACCCGAGTGTGTGCCCGCTTCCGCCGTTTCGTTCGTTAGAGGGACCCCCCGTGGGGTGTCCGCGAGCGGAATGCGGGCAGCCGCGCTGCTTGTCCTCCCTTGCAAGGGAAGCTCTTCCGAGAACCGCAGTAAATCACCCTCCCTTCCGTTCTTTCCGCTTCGACCTCGCTTCCCCATTGGGTCACACCGAGTGACAGTTGGGGGCGTTGTTTCGGCGAGAGGTCCCGAGCGGGAAATGAACGGGGAGATCGCCACCGACTCGGGCAGCAGAAAGGTGCGTATAGTTTGGCTCCCGGGTGCCCCGGCCTTTACCGGGGGCCAAAGAACGCGGGTGCTTTAACGTGCGCGCCTAGTATGTATGCTTGAGTCCAGGCCCGAACCTCCGGAGTCGTGTAGCCCGCCTGTGCGGCGCCGACGCGCTCCGGATTTGGAAGGGCCTGATCTGGCTGGTTCTCCGTCATCGCCGGCCATTGCCGGTGACGACGCGCGATGAGCCATCGATGTGCGAAATGCGTCGTCAAGATGTGCTCCGCGTATACCCCCATCCTTCCTAGTGTTGCGCTGCGCGTGACTTAACCCTTTGGTTGGCCGCGCGGCATGCGATCGCCCTTAGCTGTGCCGTCACGCGCGTATGTAGTCTTTGCTTTGCGCGCGCGGCTTCGCGGGCCCGCTTTCGGGTGCTGCGGCGGGGCTATGGGTTGCACCCAGGTCTGGGGATTAGTGCAGTGTTATGTAATGCAGCTTTCTGTGTAATAAACACTTGTGCTTTCGAATAACTGCGCCTTCCTTCCTTCGGAGCGAGAGCGCAGGCGCGCACCAAACGCTGGCAGTGCCCTCAGCTTGCTCCGGCCCGAACCCGCGATATGTGGGCGAAGTGCTACCTAATTAGCACACCGTCACTCCTGTGATGACGATCCCACATAATTGGCGCACCAACGTGGGGCAGTTCCTACCTTTGTAGTTACTGCAGTCTGTTGCAAGCTTCAGGGCTAGTTAAGCCGGCTGGTAACGCGCATGAGACGCCTTTCTATCCTCCGTTGCGGGTAGTTAGGATCTGTTAGGAAACTTGCGAATTCGTAACATCGGGTCGAAGGGAACCTTTATTCGGAAGTGAAGCAAGATGCATGCAGCCAGCCGCCTTTTGCGTGGTTGCTATCGCGCTGGCGCCGAAGGGGACTACGCGTACGAGCATCCCTGCGCCGCGCCGAGGAGTCGCACAGCAGAGGCCTGGCTTCGTAGGACGGTGTGTAAGGGCGGCAAAACTAGCCGGACTCCTCGGGAGTAGCTAGGATTATCTCCAGTCCAAAGAGCTTTTCAGGGCCCAGCGCGGTGACCCCTTTCGCGTTTAGAATTCACGGTAGTCTCAGGGAGACAATGCGTCGGAAAGTCGCTGGTATTGCGTCGCGCGCATGAGGCCGTGGAATTCTGTCTCTTGAGAGAGACCTGGCGCCGGAACGCTAGCTTGTACTGCAGCGTGCGCCGAGGGGCCGAAGCCAGACGGAAATGGCGTCCCCGGGGCTTGCCCTGGTGGGTCATGACGGCTCGTGCTGGAATATCGAGTCCACCCAACAGCGTAGCAGCATCTCTTTCTAAATTCACGAAGTTCCGTCTCGACCCACGGCTGTTGGTGGTCAGTAACGCAGATTTACCGCGGGACGGCACTCGTTCTCGCTTTCGAAGTGTTGAGAGCCGATCCGCCGAGTCCAGGCCTAGCGATACCCGCGAACCTTTGTTCCGCGGCGAGAAACAGGGCCAAGATGGCGCGAAAGGATTTTTTCTTTCTGCGCGCAGTTTTTCTCTCGTCTTGTTCGTGTCCTCTGTAGCGCACGGAGAAGTCGGGTTACGCTGCCGACTTGATCGCTTACTGTTGTGAGCGAGATAGGTGATGCTGAGGTCCATTGATTTCACATTTTGGCAAGCGGGCACGACCGAAGCATACGACCGCTTTCGGTTGTCTCTTCGGTGCCTCCTCAGACGACATTCACTTTTGTGTTTTGTCCCGTGCTTGATATCGTTCATCTTCGGTTGAGAGCTGAACTCGGACTTTTACCGGCCTTCGCCGAAGCGAGGCCGTTCCGCGGCGTTCCCGGAGCGAGCTACTTCGCTGAGCCTTCAGCCCGATATGTGAGTTGAAGAATGCATGTTTCGTTTCTGTACAGTGCTGTGAATGTTTCAAAGTGTATTTTCGTGCTAAATACTTCCCGTCTGTATAATATGCGTTTTGAAGTGTTTTGTTGTCTCGCTTATGTACAGTGTAGTATTGTAGTTAGGCAACCGCGTTTGCGGTCACTTCGGAAGAGGGGCTTCTTTGTCTCATTGTGGCGCGAAGGTTAGTGTGCGGGGTTCCTTTTTTCCCGGAAGAGCCGGGAGGGCCTGTTGCTGTGGGGGTGAAAAGCTTTCTTTTCCTCCATGCGTGGGCCGGCGCCCTCCTCCTTTCCACTGTGCCTGGCCGCCGCATAGCTGCTGTCGTTTGCGCCTCTCGCTCGCCAAGTGTTTCTACAGATGTACAGGAGGCTGTGTGCGCGGGCACGAATCCGTCCAACGGGGCCCAGATGTGGGAAGAGAAAGTAAAGAAAAAGAAGAGCATGCCGAGAAGCCGCTGAGGGGCATGCTTGTTAGCGACGTTTCGGAATGTGTGTGTGCTTGCAATCCTCCTTACCCCGGACAATTGTAGCGTCGTCGGGCGCTCGCCCGTTGGGGTGGGGGAAATTGTGTTTGTTTGTGAATACTCTTTCTTGTTGAGTGGTATTATTGCCCTTCAGGAGCCTTGCAGTGGACAAGGGCCATGGAATTGTCATGTTTATGCTTTCGTTTTGGGACGCCTGTCGCTGCTTCCTGGTTCCTTGAGTGCGTGTGCGCGAGCCCCAGACTCGACGGTATGTGCCAAAGCCGATTTAGCGGAGCTTCAGAGGCAACCTGCGCGGAGATGTCCGCATCGTAGCACTGCTGAGACATCGTCTTCAGAGCATCGTGCGCCTGGAGAGGACCGCCATCGCGGCGCGACGACGCCGGGGTGAGCTGCTTCCGGCGCATATCGGTTGCCGTTCGTCAGGACCGACCGATTCCGTCGGAGATATCGGCTCCGGCGGCTAGTTGTGTCGAACTTTTTCCGGCGCTCTGTCGTGCGCGTTCTGATTCATTGTGACAGCATGGACGCACGTACATATATGCCAGATTTTAACTTATGTAAAGATGTGTACAGAGTGCATTGATTATGTGATGTTCGAGTGACCGCATTTGTAATTTTCTATGGCGCGAATACTTGTGTGCACTTATTGCGTAGTGTCGCATGTGTGATGTTTTGTAGTTATAATTCTCAGTAATCTTGTTGTGTGGGGTGTGTTTAAAGGCTGGAGGTATGGCGAAAGGCTGGTAGCTCATTGATGCTAGTGCAGACAGTTTTGCGCTTTGCGTAATGACCGTCGCTCTGTTTTCAGAGGGACGGGGGCATTTAAGAAGAGGGGGATGTGGGGATTGAGCTTCTTGGGCTACCCGAGTGTGCGCCCGCTT
Source organism: Amblyomma mixtum (assembly GCF_055824585.1). Classification (NCBI taxonomy): domain Eukaryota; kingdom Metazoa; phylum Arthropoda; class Arachnida; order Ixodida; family Ixodidae; genus Amblyomma; species Amblyomma mixtum. Next base: position 115,675,312 of record NC_143013.1, read on the forward strand.
CCGCCGTTGCGTTCGTTAGAGGGACCCCCCGTGGGGTGTCCGCGAGCGGAATGCGGGCAGCCGCGCTGCTTGTCCTCCATTGCAAGGGAAGCTCTTCCGAGAACCGCAGTAAATCACCCTCCCTTCCGTTCTTCCCGCTTCGACCTCGCTTCCCCATTGGGTCACACCGAGTGACAGTTGGGGGCGTTGTTTCGGCGAGAGGTCCTGAGCGGGAAATGAACGGGGAGATCGCCATCGACTCGGGCAGCAGAAATGTGCGTATAGTTTGGCTCCCGGGTGCCCCGGCCTTTGCCGGGGGCCCAAGAACGCGGGTGCTTTAACGTGCGCATCTAGTATGTATGCTTGAGTACAGGCCCGAACCTCTGGAGTCGTCTAGCCCGCCTGTGCGGCGCCGACGCGCTCCGGATTCGGGAGGGCCTGATTTGGCTGGTGATTTGGCCGTCATCGCCGGCCATTGCCGGTAACGACGCGCGATGAGCCATCGATGTGCGACCTCCGTCGTCAAGATGTGCTCCGCGTATACCCCATCCTTCCTCGTTTTGCGCTGCGTGCGATTTAACCCTTTGGTTGGCCGCGCGAGAGGCGATCGCCCTTAGCTGTGCTGTCACGCGCGTATGTAGTCTGCTTTGCGCGCGCGGCTCCGCGGGCCCGCTTTCGGGTGCTGCGGCGGGGCTATGGGTTGCACCGAGGTCTGGGGATTAGTGCAGTGTTATGTAATGCAGCTTTCTGTGTAATAAACACTTGTGCTGTCAAATAACTGCGCCTTCCTTCCTTCGGAGCGAGAGCGCAAGCGTGTACAAAACGCTGGCAGTGCCCTCAGCTTGCTCCGGCCCGAACCCGCGATATGTGGGCGAAGTGCTACCTAATTAGCACACCGTCACTCGGGTGATGACGATCCCACAACTTACGTCATCTCGGCTGGAACTGCACTTCCCATTATGTTACTGGCCAAGCAAAACTGACCTAAGCCCCACCGCGGCGGCTCATAGGTACGGCGCTCGGCTGCTGACCCGAAAGACGTGGGTTCGATCCTGGCCGCGGCGGCCGAATTTCGATGAAGGCGAAATTCTAGAGTCCCGTATGCTGTGCGATGTCAGTGCACGTTAAAGAACGCCAGGCGGTCGAAATATCCGGAGCCCTTCACTACTGCCCGGTGACTCCGATTGAATTGTAGGCAAGAAGCAGACAAGACCAGGCAGTGGGAGACAATGGCGTTTGTATGTATACAGGTACCATCGCTGCCATTATCGGCTCCGCGATAAGAAGCGGCGACGGCGATCAGCGCCTTGTGCTCAAAGCGCGTTCTGTTCTCTCGGTGTTGGTTTCGGTAGTGTTGGCCCATGTCGCCTTGCAACCTGCTTGAGTTAAATAACCTTTTGTTATGGGCCTGAGTCTTTGATTCATTTCATGTGAACGCGGCACCCTTCTGTCCACAGGTTCTTGGAATTGAAGGGGGGAGTTTTCAGTAGAGTTCGCAGAACGACACAGTTTGCGTATCATGAATACCTTCCTCCATAAACACAACAGCAGAAAGTATACTTGGGACAGCCCGAATGGTGAAGTAAAATTCAAATTTACTTCACACTGTGCGAACACCCTGGCCGACTACACAGTGTAGAGGTGCACATCAAAGTGGATGTAGAGAGAGACCAAAGGATGGTGAGGTTTCTAATCAGCCTACGTTTGAAGGTTCAATGGATGAGACTACTATGGAAGAAGCGTCACAACGCGTTAGCGCTAAAAGAGAAAGTAGAGGTGTTCTGGATACCGCTTCAGAACGGATGTTCAGCTTTAATGGAGGACGACAACCTTAGGGCTCGAGAAATCCATGATAATCTCAATAATATTGCTATGAAGTGCGCAGCAGAAGAAGGGGGTTGGACAGCCACACAGAATACTGGCAAGTTCACTCAGGGGACGAAAGATGCGATTAATAAACGTCTAAGTATGAAATATCCTAACCCAAAAGATAGATAGCATAGAACTTAGTTCAAAGCTAGTCGATAGGCTTAAGGTAACCGATATATGGAAGTATAACATGCAGAGAACTGAGCATGCTCTTAAAAACTCAGGCAGCTTAAAAGCAGACAAACAATTAAACGTACGCACTAAAAGAGAAGGCAGCGTCATTGCCAATATATATAGGATAGTTTAAGTAGTCGAAGATTTCTACACAGATCAATGCAGTAGCCAATATTTTCAGGATTCAAATTACAGAGGCAGGTATAACTAGGAATCGGGCATCCTTCAAGTAACAAAAAAGGAAGAATTCTTCTCAACCATTAAAAAGCTGGAAAGCAGCTGGTGAGGATCAGGTAGCAGCACATCTGTTGAAAGATGGTGGATACCTTGTGCTGTAAAAAATTTCCAGCCTGTATAAACGCGCCCCATGCCACCAAGCACACCACAATCTGGTAACACAAGCTTGACCTAATCCATACAAAAGGAGACGTGAAGAACTTGAAAAATTGCAGACAAATCAGCATCCTCTTCATTGCCTAGCACATATTTACTAAAGTAATAGCTAACAGAACCAGGCCGACCTTAGACTCCAGCCAAAGGACAGATCAGACTGGTTGTCATGAAGGATCCTCTACAATAGAGCACAATCGCACCATCACCAAGGTACATATTAACGAAGCCAACACTCATCGGCACCAAAGAACGCATAAGGGAATTATTTTTTTATTTTGTAGTGTTAATAATCAGACTATAATAGTGCAGTCAATCTACGGCAAGAAATTAATCGATAATAAGGTAGATGGTAAGGTAGATACCCTCAAGGTTCGGTACACTGCACATAAATGCCCGCGATAGCAGAAGATTGGACAGCCGTTGCCGTAGCTCAGTTTGTGGAGCACTGGCCGCGAAATTCGGGGATCATTGGTTTGGATCCCATCGGCGGCATGTGGTTGTTTTTGCCTCTGCGTTCTATTGAGTTATGTTTTAAAAAACTAAGCTTTTAATTTTCTGTTTACAAATTAAAAGAAAAACAAAAAGCATCCCCATATGCTCCTTGACTGATTTGTAAACGTACTGAAGATTATCTGTTGGGTGCGTACAGCCACCGTAGTTCTTCATAAGGAAAACAATAAATTAACAATCGAAAAGAATGTCAGGCAGAAGGACACGATCTCTCCACTTCTATTCACTACTTCCTTACAGGAGATATTCAGAGACTTGCAGTGGAGAGACTTCCGGGTAAAGGATATCAGAGAATGTCTCAGAAATGTGTGATTCACTGATGGCATTGCCTCGCTAAGTATATCAGTGGGACGAAATGGAAAGCATAACTGAAGACCTAAGCAGGCAAATATGAACGGCATGTCTAAAATTAATGTGAATGAATCTAAAGTAATGCTGAAGACCAGCTGGCTCCCGTGCGGCGAGCCCGCTATGCACTTAGTCGCAGCCTCAAAAGCCGCGTAATTAAGTGCATTCTCATCTCTCTTTCTATAGTCACGGAAGGAAACAACAGTTTACGGCAGACAGCGTTATAAGCTGTTGGGAATACACCTACTTATGGCAGGAAGTAACTGCAGCCCGGACCTCGAGAGAGAAATGAACAGGTCATAAATGTCAGCTTACCAGTACCCCTTATGAAGAAAGTACACAGCAGTTATATGTTGTCGGTTCTTACCTATGGGGCACAAACTTTGAGGCTAACGAAAATCTTGAAACTAAGTTCACAATAGCGCAGAGAGCTGTAGAAAGAAAAATGATAATGTCATCAGGTGGCTCCAGGTAGCATCAGAAGACAAGGAGGTGAAGGTTGGCTCACGCGCCCTGAGAGCTGCTTCTGGAAACGCTGCTGGTGAACTGTGTCTCCTTCCTTGCTTCCGTGAGATATTTTTGGTGAAGGTGTTGGGTACTTTCCTGGCCAAAATGTCCCACGCCTCTCCTCGCACCACAGACCTCCGGCCTCTGCCGGTCGAGATGCCGTTCACCAGCAGCGTTTCCAGAAGCAACTCTCAGGGCGCGTGAGCCTACCTTCACCAACCCTTGTCTGCTGATGCTACCTGGGGCCACCGGTGGCAATATAGACCTTCTCACGACCCAGGGAAAAACTGGTTTTCTGGGTTGTGCTGAGAACGAGGGGACGCTTCCTCCCCAACTCTTTCCTCGACTACTAGCAAAGCTCAGTGCCCAGAATGGCGGCACCCATGGATGTCTTTTTGAAAAGGTCTATATGTGGCATTTAGACACAGGAAGAGAACAAAATGAGTCAGAGAACAAACGCAAATCAGTGATGTCCTAGTTGAAATCAAGAAGATACGGGCATAGCAGTACATTTAATCCGAAGCCTACATAGCCGTACGCTCCCTTAGGGCAATGCAATGGTTCCGAGACAAGGCAAGCTTAAGAGGGGATGGCAGAAAGTCAGATGGGCGGATGTGGTTAGAAAGTTTGCGAAGCTCAGCAGACCGCAGGTAGAACCGCTAGGTGGCGCTCATTAGGGGATATGGGAGAGGCGTTTGTCTTGCAAATGGCGTAGTTTGGACGATGATGATGATGATGACCTCTTGCAGTGACATCAGTCCGTGGATTATTCCTGCGTAGCCGACGTAGTCACCGTCGGCGTTCTTGAAGCCTGTCACGTGACCAAAGCTGGTCACGTGATCCTGCGTGATGGTTCCACAACCTTAGAACCATCCGATGGCATTCCCTTTTCGCAGATCACGCGACTTTTCGGCGCTTGCGACTCGTCGAAGTTGTTTGCGTGGATGAAAGAATAAAAAAGTGGTAGGGTTTTAACGTAGTTAACGCGAGTAGACGTACGAAAACACGTTAAAATAGCGAGAATTGGGCCTAGTAGGTTGTTCACGGTTGTTCAATGCGCTCAACTTTTCACACGACAAGATCAAGACTCAACAAAACAGATCGCGAGAGAATGCAAGCCTATCTTCGAAAGAACCACAGTCATTTCGCATTCCAGTAACAACATAGAAAAAGATATCGCAGAAGCTTTCGAAATCAAGTCCGCGGGTGCTGAAAAGTCTATCAGCAATTTGTCGTTGTCCGAGTAAGAAGTTGACCTCCTTAGGCTATCCCAATGAGTGTGCCGTTTAGTGTGATCTGCTTACGATTGCTAATGTCAATATGTTCTCTCCTTTCTCAGTGTTGTGTCGACATCTCGTTCTTTGGAAAGTTAAGCACGTTGAACCATCGCTAAAGCCTGTGTTCAGCCTGATTGGCTCATGGCTTTGTTTTGCTGGGTCGTCGGCACTTCTGGCGTGATATTAGATTCAGGTTAAGCTCTGATCGAGTTTATGTTTATCCAATCTGTTCACGATGAAGATGGACTTGTGAAGACGACTATGTACAGTGCACAGTACGAGAGTGTGTTGTGCAGTTTCCCACGAGTCGTGACAGGCTGCGACGATACCATAATGCTCTCGAGCAGTGGCAAGCGAGGCTGACCTGCTCGCGCCGCTCCAGTTTCGAATCCCAGTCGGAAAATATTTATTTATTCAAGGTCAAGGTAAATGCTTCAGCCATGGCCCTGCTTTTGGGGCTTGGGTCATGAAGTAAAGATTTCGCTCTAAAAGAGCACAGAACAACTCAATAGAGGTTGATGGGGCTTCACCAGCGCCATGAAAATACAACGTAGGCAACAGCTCTGCTAGTCAAATGTATGAATGAGAAAGGATAATCGTGGACTCATTTTTTATACTGGATTCCTAAATTTTGTCGCGAAAAAATCGCGGATGCGTCCCTCTCACCTCGCCCCTACAGGTCTGAAAAGAATCGAAGTTGGGACAGTATTGACCTATCCATCGGTGAAATTCGGGACACAGTAAGCGGCTTCCATTGCGTGCGTTCTGGTGACGCGATCGAGCGGAAGGCACTTTAACTTATTGCATGTTGCGTGCACTGCCGTCTTCCTTTCTCGGTAGCTCGTGTTGGGTGCTGTCTATCACTTTCGGCGTAACGCAGATATGACCCTGGTACTTTTGTGGTAAGCCGCTCATCAGCGCAGTCTTCTCTGAGCATGTGCGAAATGTCAGCTCTCCAGCATTACCATGAAGCGCTCCACTCATGTTTGGTTGTGGGTGTGCTATGCTGAAGTACAGCATGCGCGTACATAGGAACCTGGATACAAAAATTGCTCTACTTAAGTTTTAATTACTAGAAACTCTTCTTGTACTCACTATAAAAAGCTGGTCGGGACACTTAAGCTCCGCCTTAATAGAATGACGAGGTTAGCGTATTGCGTTAATACCTATATATGCAGAAGTTCCTTCTCTACTTTGCATTCATAGATCCCTGGGAGCCCTCATACCCCTCCTGACGCCATGGTGCAGCGGTTAAGCGATGTGCCACTGCCCTGCGATGGAAGGTGCTCCCAGCGTCGGGCTTTGTGCGACCAAGGTTGCTCTTCCCGAGCGACCAATCATTAATTTCACTGTCCCCTGCCACGATGGCCATGTTGTGATGACGCTATAAGGTCACGCGACCGAAGTGGCCCACCTGCCTCCTAGGTTGCTATCTGGACACCCGCCGCCAGAGCCACGCTCTTGATTTGTCGAGTTGAGTTGAGATGCTGCAAGCTACAGGAGGGGTTAGCCTTGCGATTTCTGCCGGCAATCGTTCCAGCACATCTACAATAACTAAATGACATAATCCGGCACCGGAACTCACAAACACAAATAATAGTCACTTCTAGTGTCACCATGTGGAGACTAGGTCCGTGTACAGTAGGTACTTTAAAAGAAGACGTGAAGCCTCCTTTCCACAGAATTGGTTCCAGAGCGGCAAAACAATGTCCTGAAGGAAGCTGTGAGGGAGTCCTGCTTTCTTGATAGAACCGAATAACACGCACCTTTCCGCGTTGTAAAGAGTACAGCACATTAATTAATGTCCTATATCACCGCACACACGACACGTTGAACGTGATGGAGACAACGCCAGCGCCGTCTTATATATCAAAGCAGGAGTACGAGCAGAGCCCATGCGTAAACGGTACAGTAAAGTTGCTTGCGATCTTTGGAGACCCTTGGTCACACATGGCTTGGTGAGTGAGGCCCACAAAGAAGTGAAGTTACTGAAAACTGGCACTCTGCAGAGTTTCTTGTCATCTTGAGGAACTTTTCTCGAAGGCTTCTCAAGCGCTTTATGGGCGAGGCTGTCCGCCATGTTGTTGTCTATGACACCAATATGCAAGGGCACCCATTAGAAGAGCATAGAAAAGCCTCTGCAGTTCACATTAGGCAACAAACGTAGAGAGCTAAGACACAAACCATCAGTAGGGAACCCACGCTCTAACTTTTGAAGGGCAGGTTTTTAATCCGCAAGGATAACAACAGGTTGATCCGTACAAGACCCTAGCTTCTTGAGAGCCGCCTGAATAACAACGCTTTCGGCCCTTGAAGAGGACACTTCAGTAAAGCGAACAGGCCAGGAACACTTTAAAGAGGAAATGCGAAAAGCAGCAGCGGCACTAGCTGCTGTGACCTTGTCCACAGAGCCATCAGTAAAAATTTGAAGATGAGCATATTCGGGCTCAATGTGTTCCAATACAAGCGAGCGTGTTCCCGCCAAAGGAGAACTCCGCTTAGCGCCAAGATGAGGAATTGTCAACCAAAAGTCGAGACTCGCAAATGACCAGGGTGGTTCCAACCTCTTGCTCCTACGTCGAACGTCAAGGCCCAGCGATACACGATCCAAAGGCACTAAGTGCCATCAACACTCGAGACTCAGATCTCTTTCGAAGGCACTGTGGAAAGGCTCGCCCGGCTACTCTCTTTTTTTGGGCCGGCCAAGTTACACTAATAACCTTTGTGAAGCGACGAGGCTAAGAGGTTTCGATAGAGACCCATAAAAAACTGCATTGATAGGAGCAGACTGTGGGACCCCAAGAGCTCTCCTGAGGCCCTTTATGCACAAAACTTCACGACGTTCAAGCTGTGATACCGATGTGGAAATTAAAAGGAGCTGATACTTTATGCGACTCGTCACCAGTGATCTGTGAAGCCTGATCATTGAAGAAGGGTGATTCTTCCATTGCTCACTTGCGATTCTACGGAGCACACTGAAACGCGAAGATAATGATGCCACACTCGAGTCCACAGCCCGCCGCCACTGTAGACGGTGATCAATAATAACGCCAAAAAGCGCATGTGAGTGTATTGACGAATGCAAGAGTTATCGAGGCCTATCTTCAGCCACGCATAACGTTTTCTTACACATGGAAACAGGACAGAGCCAGATTTTTTCCACTGAGAGAGACAATCCATCAACTTGAAGGTAATTTTGAACTGAAAGCACGGCCTGTCGAGCTATCAGAGCTATCCGCTTGTGTTGGTATCCGGTAAACCAAAGGCAAATGTCGTCTGCACATATCGACATAAGGACATGCCTGCAGTTTTCTTGTAGATCAGCGGGAAGACCAGCCATTACAATATTAAAGAGCATTGGGGAAAGAACACTTTCCTGATCAACCCCTTCCTCTGTTGGTATTACTACCACTGGGTTTCTCATCGTTATTTTCTTCCTCTGACTCACCACCCTGAGGTCGTCGTTGGCCACATCCGCCATATCGGCCACTTCCTCACCGGAGTCAACGATAGTAAAGACTTCGCCACTAAGCGATGAGGACCCACTGGACTGGTGGTCGTCTTCGAAGTACGGCAGCTGGGCACCTTGCGAAGCCATGGCCGCTTCCGCCACTCTGGCCTCCTTCGGTTGACGCTGTCCCATTAGAGACGGCGGCGCCCGAGCAGCCGTGCCCTTCCCATAAGGGCAGTACCACGGGGAAGATGCAGCCTTAAGGATGTAAATACCTTACGGAAATAGACAAGACCTAACCAAATAACGGAGCTGAGTTGTTGTTGTTCCTGTTCTTGTTGCCTTGGAGGCACGCACATACCCACGACGGGTGATTGGCCAGGGTTCAGTGAGGAGAGCCAAAAGAAGGTAAACTGGGGCCAAGCTAATGGTTTAACTTTGATTTCCAAGCTAATCATGAAACGTTGGGTAAAAATTCAGAGAAATTGAAGATGGAATCAGCAGACCAAGCAGCGTCTTCGTCCTCGCCGTCCTCCCTTGATTTGTCGCTCACAACGCCGACATCGGATTTTCTGGACAACGGTGCTTTTAAGGCTACCGCATCAAAATCAGCATGCTGTAATTTTCACTTTATGTTTAGAATTGCACTTTTTTCCTGACTAATGCACTCTTATTGGCCCTCTCCCACTGTACTGTCATCAATATGAAGTAGCATTTTTAGTTAATGGATGAAATGCTGACCTGAGCCCCCGTGCTAAGACTCTTATAAGCCCAAAACTTGATTACGCGTCCTCAGCATGGGATCCTGCTACTGTCACCCTAATCCATTACTTCAACTTGTTCAGAATAGTTCCACTAGCTTCATCCTTTCTGTTTACAACCGAACAGCCAACGTATCAAATATGAAATGCATCGTTGATCTATAGTATTTAGCATCTGGCCCTGAAATTTCTCGCTTAGCATTATTTCATAAACTTTTCCACCATCCCTTACTGCCTACCGAATTGATTCTTGAACCGCTCTATCACTCTCATCATATTGATCACATTCACAGAGTTGGTCTTGGTTGTTGCAACTCAAACTTTTTTTCAGTCATGTCTTACATCTCGCGAATGGATCCACCCTCCTGCTGAAATTGTGTGTATCAGTAATAACGAACTGTTTATAAATTCTTTAGCTAACATTGTATGATTAGGAGAAATTTCTTTTTATAACATTTAAATGCATTTGTTATTCATTGTTTAACCTTTAAACCACACCCTTCTGTAATGCCTCTGTCCCTGACGGTAAATACGTTAATAAATAAATATTGCAGCTTCTCCTTCACTCCGTGCTCAGTCTAAGCGTGCTCAGTGCTCAATCTAAGCGTGAACTGTGAACCCGAAGTGGACGCCTGTACTTACGTTCCACGTAACGGAATCCGTTGCCCCAGAGAAGTGGCTTTTGTTGAGCGCAGGCTTCCTTGATGGACCGCTGAGCCTGTTTGGCTTTAGGAGCCGCAAAGCAAAAGGTTACACTAAACGCCATCGTTGCAGCCACTAATAAATAGCCAGCTAGCGTCATTCTAAGCGGCTGCGTACTCCTGTCTTCAATACAGGTTACCTTGAAGTCGGCAGAAAAAGGGGATACTTAGAGCAAGCCGCACTGCCTGTTCACTTCAGCACAGACGCGGGAGACCTGTCTGCACCTCACAGGCCTGATGTGTGTAGTGACGCGTCGGCGCCTGTCTGCGAAAGGGCACAAGTTGCGCCGGTGAAGTGATCACGACCGAATTGCGTGCGATGCAGCCCAGGGAAATTTGGTACAAAATCGCGACGCGTCCGTTCTGCAACAGGTGAACAATCGTTGCGGGAGCCCGAAGGAACCCGTACTCTCGCGTGCACTCGAGCCGAAACGGGCGGCAGTCGTGCTTGTTCAAACTCCGACACGCCTTCTGCACGTGCCCGCATATATTAAGCATAGAAGGCTCTTAGCTCACAATATCGGCGACTTCAATACCCTGAAATTACAGCGGCCATAAAGCCGAAATTTCTATCATACATGTGGTCGCCTCAATTCAGCACCTTTCTAAAACTGTGGTGACGGCGAGCCAGAAGTGACGGCCCGAATATTTATCAGAATGATGTAGTCGTATAGGCGAAAATAATTTAGCTAACGCTCCGAGGTGGATTCGAACACCTCCCATAACAGAGCGGCCTGGCGCCTTACGGCATCTTGCAATAGGTTAACCGAAGCGTCGCTCTGTATTCACGAAGGAATGCAAAATCCGAAGATGTGTGAAGAAAACCGAATCGACGATACAACAGAAGACTCGTTCCGGGCTGCGTGAACTATGAGGGTTCGTAATTACATAGATAAAGACGCGAGTAGTAATTCTCATTTTGGGTGGGAAAACAGCGCGAAGGGACGGAATACAAAGATGAAGGAAACCACAAGGACGAGCGCTTGGTAGATAAGCGGATCGACGAGCAGATGGTAGATAAAGAGGTCTCGTTTCTTGACAACACGTGGTGTGTTTTTTTTTAGTTCTTTCGTTCTTTTTTTGTTTCGGGCTGTGTCGTGTTTTTTCGGTTAGTCACGGCGTTCTGAAATCGAGTTGTAAGACTTTTAATATTGACTCATGACGTAGTTCTTCTTAGACTGTTCTTCTCGGGGCATGTGCGCGGGCGACGTCAGGTCATGTGACTTTTTTAACTATAAATGTCTGTTTTCTTCTGAATAAAAAATAGTTGTGAGTAAAAAAACAGCGCTCGTCCTGTGTGGTTTCTTTCATCTTTGTCTTCCGTATCTTCTCGCTGTTTTTCCACCCAAAATGAACGTATACCAACTCGCCCAACTTTCCATTCTACTACAGTATTAATGCTTGCTGAATATATCGTGCACGCGCAGTTGATTCCCACACCAGGTAGCGAGCGCATACTCAAGCTGACTAGAGCGGTGAGACACGATGGGAGGGGGGGGGGGGGGAAGAAATGTGATATCCCATTAGAGAAATTTGCATTCCAGCCATAGTTAGCCAAAAGGGTACGTATGCAAGGATAATCATTAATAGCCCTAAATTAGCCAATACCTACTGCATAACAAAATGACAGCTTATTGAGCTGAAATGTGAATTGTAATCACTGTTGTGTAATCACTGTTGAATTGTGTGTTGTCACTGTTTGTATTTAAAAAGGTTTCTGCAGCAAAACGGTCTAGGTACCCCCTTTTGCTAAACGTTACCAAGTAACGGAGTCTGCTGCTGAGCCGTACTGTAAAGCCCCTAGGGAACTTTTATCAAACCTATAGGTCTGGAAAGGTGAGGGCAAGGGTTCCTCTTACCTTCCACAGATTTGAGCTTAAGGGCTGCCAAAAGTGCCTTGCTACGTGGCTATGAAGCAAAACCCTTTGATCGGTTACTTTTTGCAACGGCGTACCGTGCAAGTTAAACTACATTGGTGCTTAGAGGGAAGCTGAAAGGCTCTTTTGAGAATTCGACGTGACTCATGGGTTCGTTTGTGTGATGCTTGTAGATTAAGCATACCACTTTGATTTACGCTAGCATTTATAATGATTAAGTAATTGCCAATAAAAGTCGCAAGAATCCTCAAGCTTTTTTTCACACCATTAAAAGAGGGGGCAGAAACTACATACTGACGTCATTGTTTGCAACGTTTCAGATTTTCGCAGCCTTCGCTGACATTCGGCAACGCGTCGTCTGACGCCGCCAAGGAACTCTTCGCGACATTTGCTTTCGGTGACGTTAGTTTTTTTTCCCCCGGGAAAACGTGTTTGCTTTGGAAATGTACCACTGCTGATGACATCATCATCAGGCTCCGTAACCGCCGCTGTCTGCTGGGGAGAAGTTTGAATGCCGCCGAAGCTTTATTCAGCGATTGTGTCATCATTTTAAACACTGGCATGAAAACGTCGTCTAATTCTTGACCTGCAGTGTTCATATATTCGGCCTCTTAACGCTCGCCGAAGTTTAAAACATCTTCACCTATCCCTTAATGCGAGCAATAGATTTATAATTTCCTGGTTTATGGTCACTGTGTGCAAGATGCGGGCACCTCCGTAAGAAGCTTTTGTGTGATTGACTTCTGCCAATGGATGAGCACGACCTAGCGAACTAACGACAGAAGAAGGTCACATGGGTTCATCAGCAGTATTCATCATGTTTGGCCATGAACAGTAATTGATTATGCACAAACTAAACTTTGCAAATTTCACGTACGAACCTTTTTTGGCTCTTCGGCACACATCGCATTTCCTGCTGCGTATAAAGTAATTATCGGAACTTATGCATCCCGCTTCATACTATGATCAGCACCAGTTTGCATGGAGTCAGGTGGTAACATTGCATACAGTTTGAAACTAGGCAGAAAGCAGGAATACAGTGCAGCCTTAAATGCCAACTGCAAACCAACAACTGCCTTTTGTGGCATGTCCTGCACAAATTTGTATTCAAATTCAATTCATTTATTTCTGCCGGTTCTAGCGCTTTAACTCCGTTAATCATGGAATAATGTGCAGCAGCACTTCGTTTTTACACGGTTCTGCTTGTCTCTCAATGATTAAACATTGGCGTCACAGTTTTACAGTCACGTTGATACCAAAGTCTGTAGCACACAGCGCGAAAACCCGAACGGGTTTTCCACAAACGCACGCGCGAAGATTTTCCTCGGTGCAGAATTTTCAGCCACACGTTCTGCCGGTTTTCGCTTTCGGTGAGACGCCATCGCATCTAGTCACCACTGTCGTTCTTCATCGGTTTCTTGCTGACGTCTTCTCCGCACATACTGCCTGTGTGCTTCCAATTCTTTCTGCCTCTTTGCCGCGTTATTGTCCTCCGTTGATTCCCGCTGCCGCTGCCGTACTGGACGTTGTTAATGTCGTCGGACACGACAGTATTCTTCTAAAGAGAACCGAGACTGCCCCGAGTAAGCTTCTATGCTCACCCAAGAAGCAGAGCCACGGCAGAATGTGTTCAAGGACGCCTAACTGTTATCGTTGTTTCCTGAGTGACATAGCACATACCCAGGATGGGGGATAGGCCAGGGTTTAGTGAGGTGAGTCAAAAGAAGAGGGTAAACTGGTGCCAAGCTAATGGTTTTGCTTTGGGTAATAAATCAAAATAATTAAAGTGGAAATCAAAATCAACATCAATAAAAAACTGTAGAGAAGATCAGAGATTTGTATGGATGAAAATTACTGAGCGATCTTTTAAATGCGAAGCGAGGCGAGATTCTTCTCCTTCGGTTGCTTTGGGATATTCGAGGCGTTCTACTCCACCTCCGGCGCGGCAGCGGCCGCGAAAGAGACTGTGACTTCCCCTGTGGGGCAAGCGCTCTCTGATTGGCTTTTTGGTCGGCGTTCCTTCTATTGACTTCATTGGCTCTGATTGCGTCATATTTTAACGTACATGCATAGCACGCAAACTACTATATGATGAAATGAATAAATCAAAATTATTAACTACGCTCGTGTTCAGGAGAGAAGGAACATTGAACTGCAAACGTTCTCTACCTGAATTCATATGAGGTATGGAAACCGTCCAAGTTTTCGCCTGCCTTGTCGTGTAAAGTCGCGTAGTGTAGTGTAAGCTGGACGCTAAAGCGATATTTTTTCAAATTATGGATTTTTGCTGCACCAGTTTTCACAAAGAGATCTGCGCTTGGTGAGCCTGCGAAGGGATTGTGAACGTGACGAAATAACTTTTTCTGCAAAATACAGATACGTCGAAGACAACTAAACCGGGGTTGTGCCCCACACTAAGTTGCCATAATTTAAATATCAGTAAAAGAGGGAGTTGTGAAGGAGTAATTTTATTGACCTTGGAAAACGTATCTGAACCGACTTACTTTCCTAGTTAATTGAGCGAGTTTTGTTGTGATATGATCCACGTGACTTTCTCAAGATATACTGGAAGAAATAACTATTCCTTTGAATTTAAATTGTTGGACAAAGTGTAACGCCATGAGTTTAATTTAATGTCGAAATCTCCAGGGGGTTGGAAAGTGATTTGTTTTTAGACCAGAATTTGACAGCTTGTGTTTTCTTGTCATTTACACGCATACATTCGGATTCAAATAATTTTTGTAGCACAGCCATGTTGTCATTAGCTTTCTGAAGAAAAAGACCAATATGATTTCCAGAGAAAACGATGCTTGTATGACTAGCATAGTACTAGCAATAAATTTATTGCTTAATAATCAGCATAGGTAATAAATTTAGTGGTGGAAATAACGTTCAAAATATCATTTAACGTAAGCGCAAGAATGAAATTTTGTCAATCGCCCTAGTATCGCACACTGTGCTGTAAAGTGCACACTGACATTATTATGCCACTGGGCTTTATGGGTTATTGACTACGATGTCAATTTTTCTTGTATCAGTTGTGTAATTCTGCTGGTTTTAGCGGCTCATAAGTACTGGTTTCAGTTCACCAATGTTGCCTGCCAGGAAGATGTTACGAATCCCCAGTGTTTCAGATCCCAATATAGGCGGAAATGACTGCATGACCTCCATTGAGGCAACGAAGACAAACTATTCGTGGTACTGACGTTCGACACTGGCCCTATGGGACCAAGAATTTGGTTTGGTTTGGTTTATGTTGTTTAACGACCCAAAGCGACTGAGGCTATGAGAGACGCCGTAGTGAAGGGCTCCGGAAATTTCGACCACCTGGGGTTCTTTAACGTCCACTGATATCGTACAGTACACGGGCCTCTAGAATTTCTCCTCCAAAGAAATTCCAGCCGCCGCGGCCGGGATCGAACTCGCGTCTTTTGGGACAGCAGCCGAGCACCATAGCCACTGAGCCACCGCGGCGGCCAAGAATTTCCCTTGACGCCCAACCACATGGAGCCTATTGCTAACCGAAACTTCCAGTCAGAGAGAACCGTCAGTTACCTGCTCCCAAAATAAAGAAGTGCTGTTTATAACGCATTTGGAAGGCTATAAGCTCGTTTCAGGTTTTTATGAAACGCATGGAGCGTGACATTAAGAACGTGCCAATTACTAGGACTACATTCTGTCTGCTAAACAATATATAAAACATTACAACGACTCTAAATAAGAGAACAACACAAATGAAGTAGAGAGTCAAGACACAATATACGAGAAACCATTGAGATTGAGGTGGTTGTAAGCTACTGATGGGGTTAGCCGTGCGGATTCTGCCAGCAACAGCTCCACTGTAGCGACACCTAATTGTGAAATAAGGCCCATAAATCAGGCATATACTATGGGGGTTATTCTTGTAGTAACGCTCAAAGGGCTAGAAGCAGTTGTCGCTCTCTAGCACCAGCGTGCCAGCCCTAGCAGTCAGAGCTGTGACCCCCAACCCGCGGTGCGGTGAGTCGCAACCACGGCGGATTCGGGCCAGAGGGGACAAACACGAGTATGCTACTCGGAGGAGCGTTTATTGCTCCCGAGCAATACAGTGCAGCAGCAACAATACAACCGCCGTAACGAGGGCGAGTGTTCCGCTCGCGTACGGGGGTGAAAAACACAAAGGGCAGAACGCACGCAAAAATGTGGGGGAAGAAGGTTCCGCTCACCTCGCGTGGTTCCTCGCTCACGGCCCGCGGCGGTCAAGTCACACACGGTGGCCGGGCGATAAGGGCAGCGGTCTCCGTGGCAGATCTCTGATCCGTGCGTGTGCACGGCTCCCGCCAGAAGACGAGCGAGCCTCGGGAGAATCGCGTCTCCTCCCGGGCTGTGGAGAGGAGGTCTCTCCGTTGTAAGAGGGGAAAGAGGGAAAGTCCTCCGCGGCGGGGAGCGAAAGGAAGCGGGGGTGGCGAGAGTGCCCTCCCTCGCAAAACCTCCCGAACGGCGCGCGCATAGCATCGCGTGATAATTACGCGCGGCCGTTACAATGGGGCAGGGGATTCATGTGTATCCCCACATCCCCCCCTCCTTAAAACTGCCCTACGGCCGAGAAGTGACCGCGTTCACACAAAGGGTGTACCGAGTGGGGCCGGCGGAACGCCGTTTAACTTTAAAACCAATTAAGAAAAGATTCAGCTCACAGCCAGCAGTGCCGTCGTCGAAGGCCGTGGACGCCAGGGCAGGAAGGCAGTGTAGACGACCGCCATGGACGACCGTGGAGCTCAGGGTTGAAGGGGGTCGATGACCGCAGTTCCCGCGAGTCGGCCAGGGCAGCTTTGCCGGGACGCGCGGGCGGCAGGCAGGCTCAGGGCAATTACGCACCGTGTCGTCCCGTTGCACAGCGTACAGCAGGCCCCCACTCAGCTGGAAGAACCGCTTGCTCTTGGCTCGCCCTCTTTTCCTCTCGTTGGGGGGGTGACAAAGGCGCGCAGACCCATTTTCTCTCTGCCGCAGAGGACTTGCGAGGCGGGCCCAGCGGGGCACCAAGCTTTTCTTGCGGGCGAAGCCGCTGCCGCGGAGACAGGGGGACTCCAAGACGGCCTCTCCGCTGCAGTTTTCGCCATGGTAGACACAGGCCCCGGTTTCTCCGAATTCTCGTTCGCTCGTCCCGCGGCCGACCGGAAGCTGTTCTTCTTCTGCGCAACTTGGTGGCGACAGCGGGCTCTTAACTCCGGAATGCGGCCGCCTTCCAAACGGCCTGGCTCTCGGTGTTCGAAGAAGCAACGGTCGTTGCGGCGTCCGCTGGCTCTCCTCCGGGCACGCTGTGAAGGCTGGCCTGCGGCTGCAAGGCTGTCTTTTCTTTCTAGTTACTTTCCAGATTTACACTTTCTTTTTTTTTTAGCTAGTCTAACCCCTCTCGGTCTTTTCCGACGAGAAAGCGTGTGCTTGCTCCGGAAGCCGTGGTGCGAAATATGGAAGGGGTGTTCCGTCCATATTAAGCAGGAGAAATTACTCCCTGCGCGTTGGTCAGAGTTGTTTCTGCCGTGGGCGCAAGTTGTAACGAGGCGCCGGGCTCTGTTGTCGAGCCTTGCCTCTCGGTGCGGCTGCCTGCTGGCGGGGGAGGGTGTTCTCCACAGGCCACTCGTTCCCTTTGGCACACGTCGCACGAGCGGGCGTAGCGTATCGCATCCCGCTTCATGCCAGGCCAGGTAGCGAGGCGGCACAACTTGAGGTAAGTCTTAGGGCCACTCGCATGCCCAGCGATGCACGTGTCATGAAAGTAGCGTAAAAGTGCTCCTCTCAACGTGCGTGGAATCACCACCTTGAAGGACTCGTGTGTATCCTTCTCGGAGGGGATATATCTCAGCAGGATGCCATCGGAGTCGAGCAGATAGGAATCCATCGCGCTCACAGCATTACCAGCTGTGTTCGAGCGCCCCGCACGGACAACAATACCAGTTGCCTCCATGTGCGCCGCGGCCGCGCCGCCCGGCTCCCTGAGCCCGTCGAACACTTTTCGACAAAATGGATCCTCCCGCTGTGCCTCCAATAGCTCCATTCTGCTGAAAACGTTCACCACGGAACTGACGCCTTCCAAGTGGTTCACGCTTTCGCCCTAGGAAGGCGGGGTGTCCCTTCTCTCGGGGCGTTGTGTGAGCTGCGCGGCAGTCGCGCTGCTCTGGCTGTCGGGCGCGGCGGAGTGGGCAGTGTTGTTACTTCCCAAGCCGTCAACGGGCGCGCGCGAAAGTGCGTCCGCCACCACGTTGTTCTTGCCCCTCCTGTAGCGCACGGTAAAGTCGTAACGCTGGAGGAGTAGCGCCCATCGCGCTAGGCGTCCGGACGGCTCGCCTATGCGTCTCAGCCAAGTGAGTGCCGTGACCAGGATGTTGCTGCTGAGAAGCCATATTGGACAACCACAGCAGGGACTGGATGTCAATCCCGCTCGCCGCCATGGCTAGTCTGTATGTCGGCAGTCGGTCACACAGACACTCGGTTTGTCACACCTCTGGCCCCACGTTGGGCGCCAAGAATATGGGGTCTTATTCTTGTAGTAACGCTCAAAGGGCTAGAAGCAGTTGTCGCTCTCTAGCACCAGCGTGCCAGCCCTAGCAGTCAGAGCTGTGACCCCCAACCCGCGGTGCGGTGAGTCGCAACCACGGCGGGTTCGGGCCAGAGGGGACAAACACGAGTATGCTACTCGGATGAGCGTTTATTGCTCCCGAGCAATACAGTGCAGCAGCAACAATACAACCGCCGTAACGAGGGCGAGTGTTCCGCTCGCGTACGGGGGTGAAAAACACAAAGGGCAGAACGCACGCAAAAATGTGGGGGAAGAAGGTTCCGCTCACCTCGCGTGGTTCCTCGCTCACGGCCCGCGGCGGTCAAGTCACACACGGTGGCCGGGCGATAAGGGCAGCGGTCTCCGTGGCAGATCTCTGATCCGTGCGTGTGCACGGCTCCCGCCAGAAGACGAGCGAGCCTCGGGAGAATCGCGTCTCCTCCCGGGCTGTGGAGAGGAGGTCTCTCCGTTGTAAGAGGGGAAAGAGGGAAAGTCCTCCGCGGCGGGGAGCGAAAGGAAGCGGGGGTGGCGAGAGTGCCCTCCCTCGCAAAACCTCCCGAACGGCGCGCGCATAGCATCGCGTGATAATTACGCGCGGCCGTTACAATGGGGCAGGGGATTCATGTGTATCCCCACAATACCTAAGACCTGACTGAGCCACATTGCTCTAAATCCAATCACCCATAACAGTCAATAGTCAACTCCTGCTGTCACTGTTCTCTACTTGAACTTTGCAGTCGAAGAAGAGAGGGTCTCGAGTCCAAATCCGAGTCCTGGAGAAACTTTCAAAGAAGGCGTGAAGCCTCCTTTCTACACGACTGTTTTCCGCGCGGGTAGACAGTGTTCTGAAGGAAACTGTGAAGAACTCCTGTATTCTTGAGGGAAGCGAACAACACACACCTTTCCACGTCGTACACTGGACGGCACATAAGGTAATGTTCTATATGACCGCACACTCCCCGTGTGAAACACAGCGGAGACGGTGCCAGATCTGTCTTATACATTCACGCAGGGGTACGAGCAGAGCCCGTGCGAATGCGATGTAGTAATGTGGCCAGGGACCTTTCCAGTCCTTTGGTCGCACATGGCTTGGTGGGTGAACTCCACAGGTTACTCTGACCGTTTCTCTGAAGAGTCTCTTGGCACCTTGAAGGACTTTTCTTCATAGATTACCTGACAGCGCTCTATGGGAAAGACTGCCGCCACTTCATTGCCTATGACACATGCATGTGAAAGATAGCCATTGGAATTGTATAGAGCAGCCCCTGCTATGCAGATTATGCACCGCGCGTAAAGAGCTAAGAGACAAGGCATCAGTAGGGAACCGGGGCTCTAACCTTTGAAGGGAAGACTTCCGTCAGGACTACAACAGGTTCAGCCGGACAAGACCTTAGCTTCCGTAAAGCCACCTCAATAGCAACGCTTTCGGCCGTTGTGGAGGACACAACTTCTGTAAATCATACAGACTAAGCAGTATTCAAAGACCTTATCCATAGAACCATCAGTGAAAATTTGAAGATGGCGGGCATACTCTGTTTCTTAATGTTCCAGTACGAGCGAACGCGTTGCTGCCAAAGGGGAACTGCGCTTAGCGCGTGTGTTAGGAATATAGACTGCACAGTCGAGGCTCGCAGGGTGGTTTCAACCGCTTCCTTTATCTTCGAAAATCAAGGCCTATGGAACTAATAGCCTTAAGTGCCAAGTAGGCTCGAGACTCAGATCTCTTTCGGAGCCGCTGCAGAAGAGCTCGGCCAACTACCGTCTCTCCGAGGCAGTTAAGTTGCATTAGTAACCGTTGGATAAGGCTAAGAGGTTTCGATAGTGACTCATGAAGAGCTGCATTCTTCGCTGCCATCTGCGGAACTCCAAGGTATCTTTGGACCCTTCGTGAGCAAAATTTCGAGACGGCCAAACTTTGATACCGAGGGGGAAATTAGCTGCAGTAGGCAGATTATGTGACTAATCACGAGGTATTCGTGAAGTCTGACTATTGAAGAAGGGTGATTCCCCAGTGCTCGCTTACGATTTTACGGATCACATTTAGACACGAATACAGAGACGAGACTATCGAGTTCATAGCTCGTCGGCACTGAAGACGGAAGTCAATAATGACGTCCAAAGAGCGCATGTGACTCAACTGACGAATGCAAGAGTGACCAAGGTCTGTCTTCAATCGCGCATAACATTTTCCTATGCCTGGAAACAGGACAAAGCCGGAATTTTCCAATGATAGAGACAATTCCACACCTTGAAGGTGATCTTGTACCGAAAGTAAGGCCTGTCGAGCTATCAAGGCTAATCGCTTGTGTTAGTAACCGCTAAACCAGAGAGAACTGTCCTCTGCATATATGGACTTACGCACATTCCTGCAATATTTGTGCACTGAATGGGGAGACCAGCCACTAAATGTTAAAAGCCTTTGGGGAAATTACACTTCCCTGAGGCGCACCTCACGATAGAGCCCTTTCGGTGCTTATGGTACTCTCTAACCGCACTCGATTTGCACGATCACAGACAAAGGAGTGAATGAACCAATGCAGACGGCTCTGTAGGCCTATGTCTTCCAAACTATTCAGTAGTGAGCTCTGAAGGACACCACCATAAGCTTTTGCGACGTCAAGAAAAACTGCTAGTGTGGAAAAGCCGAAAGCACTCCGATGTTCAAATTGGCTTATAAAGTCCAAGACAATATACCTTGCGCACTTGAACCTCGGCGGAAACCACTCATACATGTTGCTAGTGCATTGCTGTCCTCGGGCCACCACGATCACCGTTCACTTCCCAGCTTCTCCATCAGCTTAGCGTCGCAGGATGTCAGCGACACAGGACGGTACGAAGCCAGGTCCGCCATCTCTTGCAGCCAAGCGAGCACATAAAGAGGCCCGTTGCGACCCGCAGAGCCTGTTCGTGTGCCGTAGAATGGCAGAATTCAGCCGACCGAAGGCAGCCTTCAAGGCTCTGAATCCGTCGCATACATCCGACATGCAAGTTGAAAATTGGAATGAAGTCTGAGCTGCAGCTCTTCAATATCTTCAGCAGTTTGGAAAGCACTGAATGAGTCTAAGCGCTAGAAAGTGAAAGCAATACCTTAAGAACAATTTAGGAAATCTCGAAGGACGCCTATCACTTAATCAGGTGCATTTACCTGGCTCTGTTTATGTGCCCGTTCATGTTTTAAGGCGTCAAGAACGAGAATAAGTTGTTTCTGATGCTCCGGAATTGCCTCCTGGAATTTCTCCTGCTCAGATACACGTTTCCTATTCCGTTGAGATTTTGGCTGATCAGAGTAGCTGCCCCTGGGCTTCCAGTTTAATGTCAGCTGGCATCAAGGCTTCATTGTCCACAATCCCATGGTACGAGGAGGTACTGCCTGAAAGGTTGTTAAGCTCGTCATCTCGCATTGCCGGAAATGACATTCATTGCGTCTCTGAAATGATCTAAAAGCAAGGTATAGAAGAAACATTTTTGTGTATGACTCTAGCTTTTCTCGTAGAAAAGATAGAGGTACTGTTTTTCATCATCATCATCATCAGACTGACTACGCCCACTGCAGGGCAAAGGCCTCTCCCATGTCTCTCCAATTAACCCTGTCCTGCGCCAGCCGCGGCCAAAATATTCCCGCAAATTTCTTAATCTCATCCGCCCACCTAACTTTCTGCCGCCCCCTGCTACGTTTGCCTTCTCTTGGAATCCACTCCGTTACCCTAAGGACCAGCGCTTATCTTGCCTTCGCATTACATGCCCTGCCCAAGCCCACTTCTTCCTCTTGATTTCAACTAGGATATCATTAACGCGTGTTTGTTCTCTTACCCACTTCGCCCACTTCCGATCTCTTAACGTTACACCTATCATTTTTCTTTCCATAGCTCGCTGCGTTGTCCTTATTTTAAGCTGAACCCTCTTTGTTAGCCTCCACGTTTCTGCCCCATAGGTGAGTACCGGTAAGATACACCTGTTGTATACTTTTCTCTTGAGGGATATTGGTAAACTGCCATTCATGATCTGAGATAACCTGCCATATGCGCTCCACCCCATTCTTATTCTTCTAGTTATTTCCATCTCATGATCTGGATCAGCTGTCACTACCTGCCCTAAACAGACACATTCTCCTACTACTTCCAGCACCTGGCTACCAACTGCGAACTGCTGTTCCCTTGCTAGGCTGTTGAACATTACTTTGGTTTTCTGCATGTTAATTTTTAGCCCCACCATTCTGCTCTGCCTGTCCAATTCATTGATCATGCTTTGCAGTTCATGTCCTGAGTGACTTAGCAAGGCAATGTCATCAGCGAATCGCAAATTACTTAGGTATTCTCCATTAACTCTTATCCCCAACTGTTCCCATTTCAGGCCCCGGAATGCCTCCTGCAAACAGGCAGTAAATAGCATAGGCGAGATCGTGTCTCCCTGCCTGACACCTTTTCTTATTGGAATTTCATTGCTGACTTTATGGAGAACTATGGTATCTGTGCAATCGTTATAAATATCTTCCAATATTTTCACATAACGTTCTTCTACACCCTGATTCCGCAATGCCTGCATGACTGCTGAGGTTTCTACTGAGTCGAATGCTTTCTCGTAATCAATGAACGCTATATATAGGGGCTGGTTATATTCTGCGCATTTCTCTATCACCTTATTCATTGCGTGCATATGGTCCATTGTCGAGTATCCTTTACAAAAGCCTGCCTGGTCATTTGGTTGATTGAAGTCTAAGGTTGACCTGACCCTATTAGCGATTACCTTAGTAAATACCTTGTAGGCAACAGACAGTAAGCTGATCGGTCTGTAATTCTTCAAGTCCTTGGCGTCTCCTCTCTTAAGAATTAAGATAATGTTAGCGTTTTTCCAAGCTCTAGATACGCTCGACGTCACAAGGCATTGCGTATACAGGGTGGCTAGTTTTTCGAGCACAATCTCTCCTCCATCCTTCAACAAATCTGCTGTTATCTGATCCTCACCAGCTGCTTTCCCTCTCTGCATTGCTCCCAAGGCTTTCTTTACTTCCTCCTTCGTTACTGGCGGGACGTCCCATTGATTTGTTCCACTGCCTCTCTCAGTAACATTCTGATTGCAATCGCTACTTGTAGAGATTTGTGTAAAATTCTTCGGCTACTTTAACTATCTTATCCATATTGCTAATGAAATTGCCCTCTTTGTCTCTTATCGCATCCATCTCGTTTTTACTTATGCTCTTCGCTGCTTTTAGGCTACCTCCGCTCTTTAGAGCATGCTTGATTTTCTCCATGTTAAACTTCCTGATGTCGGCTACCTTGCGCTTATTTGTTAACTTCGACAGCTGTACTAGCTCTCTTTTATCTATGGAGTTAGACGTACTCATGCTTTGCCGTTTCTTAATGAGATCCTTAGTCTCCTGAGATAGCTTCCCGGTATCCTGTCGAACCATCCTACCGCCTACTTCTACGGCGCACTCCGTTATGATATCTGTGAGACAATTGTTCATTGTTTCAACATTATGGTCGTCATCTTCAGTTAAAGCGGAAAATCTGTTTTGCAGCGACATTCTGAATTCCTCTACCTTCCCTCTTAATGCTAACTCGTTAATAGATTTCCGCTTCACTAATTTCCTGCGCTCCCTTTTCAAATCTAAGCTAATGCGAGACCTTACCATTCTGTGGTCGCTGCAACGGACCTTTCCGAGGACCTCCACATGCTCTACGATGCCAGGCTGAGCGCACATTATGAAGTCTATTTCATTTTTAGTCTCACCATTGGGGATCTTCCACGTCCACTTCCTGTCGCTCGTTTGCGGAAGAAGGTACTCATGATTCGGAAATTATTTCTATCTGCGAACTCTACTAATAACTCTCCCCTGCTATTCCTAGAACATACATGGTCTGTTCTGAAAGTAGTAGGACTCACTTTTTTAAACAAAATTTATTCAAGAGAATAGTACAAACGATTACAATTTTTCAAGGTAGTACCCTTCCGCACCTACACGCTGCTGCCAATGAGTTTTACAGTTTTAGTACGCCTCCAGGAACGCCTGGACCGGAATGCTGTTTAGCTCCCTTGTCACGGCCTGTTGAACCGCCTCTACCGACCCGTGATGTTCCCCCTTGAGCGTCGATTTTATTCTCGGGAATAGAAAAAAGTCTGGCGGGGCCAAGCCGAGGCTGCAGGGGGGCTGAGGCATCGTTGCCGCCTTGTGCTGGGCAAAAAATCGAGGTCCTCATTCACATGATGAAGAAGACCCTACCGGTTGGCCTTTTCCTCCACTGACAACGCTCCCGGCACCAATTTCGCGCACGCTTTCCTCATGGATAAGTTTTCTGTCACGATCTCAAAAACTTGGGTTTGAGGAATGCTCAAGTCATCAGCAATCATTCTGATACTCATTCTACGATCACTGTTAAGTAAATGTTTCACTCGCTACACATTTTCGTTGGTCTTGCTGGTCGAAGGGCGTCCGGAGCGGTCGTCTTCCTCCACTCTTTCCTTACCTTCTCGGAACAGCATGTGCCACTTAAAAAACATCTGATCTACCCATGGAAGCGTCACCGTAGGCCTCCTTAATCGTGTTGTGAGTCTCTTTGCCCGCTTTACCAAGATTTACTCAAAATTTGATCGCGTATCGATGATCCATTAAACGCTCGATGATTCTGCGTGACGAGACGTTTCGACAGGGGTTCACAGTACAAGCGACCTCCTCTCTTCAACGGCCGAGAGCCGACTGCCCATTTTCCCCAGCATTCCCAATATCCCCCTTCAACGATCCTCGCAGACCACCTCTCGTCCGCCCGTTCGCCCAGGAAAAAACCAGTCCTACTACTTTCAGAACAGACCCTGTATGCCATAGTCACCTACCGCCTGGTCTCCAGCTTGCTTCTTGCCTACCTTCACAATGAAGTCGCCCATCAGTATAGTGTACTGTGATTTAACTTTGGTCATCGCCAATTCCATGTCTTCGTAGAAGGTTTCAACGATCTGGTCATCATGGCTCGATGTGGGCGTGCAAAAATCTTTAAATTCATAATTGTTCCCAGAAACAGTGAAGAACGTGACTTGAATTGCAAATTGTTTCACCTATGTATGTAAGGCGCGGACAAAAGTAAACGGAGCACTCAACTGCCTTCGAATATTTTTCACGCGTCACCGAATTGAAATTTTCTGCAGTGGTACGCGCATGCTGGTAGAGGATGTTGGTGGGCTTTCTTTTAGACAAACAACCGTTCTTCATTACCAATTGAGAAAGCATGATTGCACTTCGAACGCAATAGTGTGCTCCGTTTACTTATGGCCGCGCCTGTACGTACATAGCTTGTTTTCAGCAGACAAATGTTGCATCGATTCGACACACATTTTTCTTTACAACAGTGCAAGCTCGTAAAACAGCAGAATAGAATTTTGGGTGCCTGATTAGGCAGTGTGCCGAAAGAAGCACATGATTTTTTTGCAGATTTTCGAAACAGCTTAACTAATAAAGGGAGGGTAGAAACGCGCTCAGTCCTGCGACTGTGATGAAAGTTTAGTTTTCTTGTGGTTTATGGCATAATGGTGCAGCTCGCTTCGAAAACAAGAATTGAAAATGTGTCCCACCCATTCTATCGCTTCATCCCAGTAGCATACACTCTCGAGAACAAGTAAGTGAAACCCCGCCGCGGTGGCTGAGTGGTTACGGCGCTCGGCTGATGACTCCAAAGACGCGGGTTCGATCCCGGCCGCGGCGGCTGAATTTCGATGGAGGCAAAATTCTAGAGGCCCGTGTACTGTGCGATGTGAGTGCACTTTAAAGAACCCCAGGTGGTCGAAATTTCCGGAGCCCTTCATTTCGGCGTCCCTCGTAGCATGAGTCGCTTTCGGACGTTAAACCCCATAAACCAAACCAAGCAAGTGAGCGATCATCGACAGGCAGCCTGCCCAAAAAGTTCTTTTGCCGCGCTGAAATAGAGCCACATGGTTGGCGGCAAGCCAGTTCCATTGTCTGGTGCCTCTTTCATAGCAAGAAATTCTGGGCAAAAACATTTTAGTACGCAGGCACTAATCTGATGGGTACCAACCCCGAGGAAAATCGTCCGTTGTAGCGTTTCCTGTCCACCTAGTACGACGATGATGATGATGATGATGTCCTCACGAGCGCTCCGTCCAGCGGCACTGCCCGCTCATCGTCGTCTTCTACGTCGCAAAAATCCGCGCTTTCGCACTGCTTCTATATCAGCAGACATTCTCTGCAGTTTTTTCAACGAAAAATAGTATATCAACGCAATTTTGTTTTCATATATTGCAAGATTTCGCAATATCAATCATTATATCCGCAGATATCCTCTCGGCATGCTTGCATTATTTCCCTATTTACGTTTTTGCAATGGTTAAAAACGTTCCCCATTGGTTTTCTATGCAGCCTTAAATGCGAGCGATGGAAAAACATGAAAAAAAAAAATTTGCTGCGAATCTGAAGAATGGACCATTACCTTTTTATAATAGGAGCTTACAATATTCTAATATTCGAAATTTTTGTCCAAGAATACTTCACGTGTATTGGAACAAAATGGCCAGTGCATTTAAAAAAATGCCACAGTTTTTACATGCTGAATTAACAGCACCAGAGAAAAAGCTCTTACAATACAAGATGACATAGCTAGCGCATTCTGTTATTTCTGTGAACGTAATTTTATGAACATCCGCGGATCGACTGCTTACGATAGGGCTACCAACTAAACACTCGACGCAAATATGAGAAAACTACTCAGACACCTCGCCAGCAGCCGTAATTGAAAACAGCAGACCATTTGTCTTTTGAATTCATTATTGTAAGCTCCTACCGCTGTAAGTTAGCGTATGCATGCGTAAAGAGACGATGCTGACCTCTACTTTAGAGTCAGGGTGTCAATATTTTATCGTACCTACATCCATGTCTTCGCATGCCATCCGCGCGTGGCGCCTTAACAATTGCATCCTATCCCTTCGCATAGCTTTTTCTCCTCGTAACTGCTCCAAATTAACTTCCCATCAATGCCCAGGCGACTGCTACGCTTCTGTAGTGAAACTACTCGCTGAGTCATTGGGCGTGCGCCCCCCCCCCCCCCCCCCCCCCCCCCGTGGAACCCCCAGCCGTGGCTTGTGAATTTAGGGGAGTCGCTGATGTGAGTCATATTATCCAGCGCTCGAATACTTTGTTATGCACTAAAAGCTATTATAATTTGCTGGTAAAAGCGAAGGTAGTGAAAGTGGGGAATATTTTCTCACTCCGATTTCAAGCCCACTTTCTAGAAGAGTACTTTTGTGACCCTTCTGGGGAGATAACCTATCTCTTTTCACTAGAAACTTGTTTAAACTCACATTCATCGATCACTCTCGTGTGACACAATGCTCATCTTTTGTTGAGATAAAGACGACCTTGGTTGAAGGGAGCTCGAACGAGTTCATATTAAAGGAGTAATGATCCCTTTAAGCAAGCAGGGCCCTTGTCTTCATCTTTCAAGGACTTTCCGTCTTTAGGTAAGCCCTAAAAGCCCCACTATACGAGTGAGACGTAAACCATGCAGTCTGGTTACATTAACTTAGGCAAAGA
Organism: Amblyomma mixtum; assembly: GCF_055824585.1. Taxonomy (NCBI): domain Eukaryota; kingdom Metazoa; phylum Arthropoda; class Arachnida; order Ixodida; family Ixodidae; genus Amblyomma; species Amblyomma mixtum. The sequence continues at coordinate 115,703,226 of NC_143013.1, forward strand.
CGGTACATTGCATGGCCAACACGGATTCTAAATGAGTGCTAGGAGCATCTGTGGCGAAAGCTGTATTGTGAGACACAGGCGCTCTCTTGAATTTCAGCAGGACACCTACTCTCGGTGAAGCGTAGTGCTTGGTCTTGAGGGAAATGACCGCAGCAAGCTGAACGACCGCCTTTCTCACGTGTTGCTGCCCATTGCAATATGTTCGAATGGATGTCAATGCTAAATAACGCAGACGTTCTTTTTCCTCACAACGACAAGCTGACGCTTCAGATTTGAGGCAAGAGCATCCTCACTTTGCTGAAGCCAAAGAGAGTGCGCGTCTGCGCAGTAATTATAAGTAGTTATAGAGATAGCAAATGCTCAATACCAGTGTTACAGGAGAGTAGACACCTGCGCCATTCCATGAAGGCAGAGATGAACGAAGGGGCGAAAAGAGCAGGGTTTTTTTTTTTTTTAATGACAATGTTTAAGTTAGCTACCGCCGGATTTCACAATTTACGCAATGTTTTCCAACCACCTCAACCTGCTGGCCGCCTGTCCCATTTTATTGCATGCCTTCGGATCTTTAAGAAACCAATAAACGACATGAAATGAAATAAGCGTAATTTTGTTTTCAATTTTTGTTTCTGCCTTTCATATCACTTTTAAAAACCAGAATAGTCTGCAGTCTCCCATGCGATGAAAAATAGGCTTAACGACGAATCACCCCCTCGCTTTTCCCGCAAGGTGTTTCCTCGCCGACTACACCAACCAGATTACTTCCAAAGGTGCACCGAAAACTACTCACGTACGGCATGGGGATACAGGGGAAGTGAGATTATCTCATTTTGCCGCAGCTACCGTTGCCGCTTAGGTGCAGATGCTTGCGGGTCATGAAAGTTTTATATTTATATCTCTCTCTATTTAATGGACTTTGTTATGTTACAAATCAAAAGAACACAAACGAAATCAATAAAGAAAAGGCTGCACACTGTATGAGAGGGCTGAAAAACAGGGGGGGGGGGGGGAAATGGGGGACATAGCCCAAGTTGAAATCAAGAGCAGAAGCTAAAGGTTCCTTAAATATCTGTCTCTCGCCTCGGGGTACTTTTCACTCTCTCCCATCCGCACGAGGTAGAGGTAGTGGCCCGTTTCGGGCTTGTCGACCGGCCCGTGTACTTTCCGGTTCTTGCTTAGTGGAGCCACTTACACATGCACACAAACTCATTCTGTGATTACATTCTTTGATGTAGTTTTGTCGACAAAAAGATAATGAACAATCGAAGACTATCGGCGCCAAATGAAATCAGGACAACGCAACTGTAACAGGAACAGCAAAACGAGATCGCAGCTTAGGGAGACTCGTCGTAGAAGCATGTGGTTTACACTTCCACGATTTAAAGTATGCTACGTCAAAACGTTCCCGACCCTTAACTCTATTTCCCGGCAAGCAGGCAATATTTTTATCTTTATTTTTTTAGTTTTTCGTTATCCTTTTGGCGTTCCACTTGATGGTACATGAACAAAACAACTCATCCTATCTTCTGCGGTCGGAAAGCCTTTCCTCGCTGCTGTTCTATGATTTGATATCAGATACCTTGAGCTTGTAGTGTACCGTGTTACAGTTACCGGAGCACCAGGAGTCCAACTGCCTCCTACCGTAAAAACGCACCCGAATATAATATTCGCATGCCATAAACCGGTGCCATAGTAACGGGAGAGTGAGGAGCAAGGCAGGCGCCGCTGTTGCGCACGGCGTTCGAATACGGCTCCACTGAGCTGACGCTGGCAGTAGATGATTTGCATAGCGATAATAGTTTTGATTTGTCGCGCTGCCAAATAAACCAGTCAGATACTTTGCACAAACTAGCTTTTTTCGTTAGCATGTGGGTAATATCTTTTTCGGCATGCTTTAGCTGTTTACAATTACGCGCTTATCCTCTGCTACAAGTTAGAGTTGACCGAAGTTTCATCATATGCCCTGGTTGATAACCTTGCATAACCAGCGCCGGGCAGAACAGCTTCACTGACTTAGCTTTTGCAGAAAACTATCACATCCTTGACACCTAGAGCGGCTATGGGGGGGTGGGGGTGTCAGTCGTCTAGCAGACAAAAGAACGCGGTTTTGAGGGCTACGTCACAAGCTGAGGTGATGACGGTGGGATTACGAAGCTCCGAAGTGGCGACGCTCTGTGCTGTTCTGAAGCATGCATCTTTCAATATTGAGGCTAAAGCCTTTAATGGCTCATACTGTCGTCCGTTAGCAGAGAGTGTCACATGCTTTTAACTCGGGAACTAAAAAAAGATACAGGAAAGCCAATGGTTCCTTCAGATAGAGGAGGAAAAAATGAACCTAGAAGGCAGGTTTGATGACTGTATATTATTCAGTTAATTAATGATAGACAAAGATGTCCAAATAGCACGGACGTCGATATAGCCCAGGGAACGGTGTGACGTCACATTCACCGGACGTCGTCACGGCATTATGCAAATTGTCACAGAGTGGTCGGGAAAACGCCGAATTTCTGTCAAATTAGATGAAAAAATGTGTAATTAAGCGTAATTAAGACTTAAGATCCTTCATTAAGACTTAAAGATGCATGATTTGGGTATCGATGTAGCCACGGGAACGATGTGACGTCACATCCACCGGAAGTGGTCACGGCATGGTGTCCTCGGCTTTCACCTCTCAGCACTTTAGTTCCTTGCAGTTTTTGTGTCCCGTTCCCAGGGAGGTGTGTAGCGCGCTTGGCGGGAACTGGCTGGCTGCAAGTGGCCCCCGTAGTGAACATGTTATGTTCTAGTTATGTGATATTTTTTACTTTTGTTGTGAAGACGCTGTTGTATCCTCTCTGTAAACTAATCGCGTGCTTTTGCAGACTAACAGCTGGCAGCCACATGGTCAACGGAAGATCATTCCGCGAGAGTCAGAACTTCGCGTGCCGTGTTGTCGTGCCTGGGACAGCAGCGCAGTGGGGCCGTCCCATTACATATGTCCAGGGTGAGGCACTACTTTCGAGGACTGTTGTGTGATCGCTGTCTGCAGCCGCTCGTGACTTGTGGGGGTGCTGCGATCGGCAAGAGACAAGGGAACAGCGATTGTCCCGGCGCAGTTCAGGTGTCCACTGAGATATGTGAGACAGATACTGCGCCGTTTCCTTTCCTCAAAAACCAATAATGTCCCGCCGTTCTCTGAGCACGCGTAATGTGTCTATGTGTTCTCTTCTGACGTCACAGCCTATTGAAACAGAAAGCGAAGGGCCTGGCGAAAAAAAAAATAAATTATTTCAACCACATTATAGCATTTCGTCTCCGTTTCTGTCTTTTCAAATTTCCCATGCACCGATATGAGGGGAAAAAAGTAAATTGAAAGAGTAGTGCGACAGGTTATCTGGTTTGACAAGACAGAAAATAAAAACGCGGAAGCAGGAGAATTTTTTTTTTTTCAAACAAAAATAGAGACTGAAAACGTGGTGCCTCCACTCGTTTAAACAAGTTTACAACTGGTGTAAGCATGGGATGCCCTATTTCCAGAGGCCTCGAAAGTTTTCTATGTTGCCCCATCGGCGGGGAAACAGTTCCGGCACTCACGCCGTCGCAGAAAAGTGACGTTGGTTGTTTACAACACCTAGACCGCACTGCTTCGCTGACCGTTCAGAAGCTCCTTCGTCTTGGGAACGAGCCAGAAGGTGCGAGGACTCGGTCGCTAAGTTGGCAAGGCTAAACGCTGGGGTGTTTGAGGCTTTTCATATTCAAATATAGTGGATCACGCAGTTCGTTTTTCTCCTCTCATCCGATGCGAGCGCCTCGGGAATTCCACTAGCCCGAAGCTCGTTTCTTCCCGTGACGTCAGAGGTGCTCCAGCCTTCGATCCACTTTCATTCACGGCCAACACTACGGTGGCCATATTCATTCTCATTTCAATAACGGTCGGTCCCATCCAAGTACGAGAAAAAATTCTGCTTTCCATCGATTTCGCATCGATGTGCACCGTGGCACCAATGGGCTCTTGGAGCCATTTTGTAAACAACGAATGCAACAACAGCGGCCGTCCGGGAAGAAAAGACCGCCTTCAACGTTGCCGCCCGTCAACGTGCTCTATCGCACACGCGTCCCGTCCTCTCAACGCCGCCTCGAGGTCGTGACGTCGATCGCGGGGGCGTTCCTATTCGCGAATAGTTACGCCGCGTAGTACACGAAGCGCGGAGCGCCCGTGGCCGAGCCAGGGTCTATGTTCGACCCGACGTTGCGTGTGCCCCCGTGACGTCAGGTTTTCCGCTTTCCCTCCCAGCTCCCTTTTTTTTCGTCTTCCCCCTCCCTCTCCGCTTCTTTCGCTCCCTTCCTTTCACGCGGCTCCGGGCCCGCGGCTTGAGTCGATCCCCGGAGCTCAGATCTGCGCGCCACTCCGGCTTATACAACAACCAGCCGACCGAGTTGTTGTTTTCTGGGGCGCCGTCTTTCGTCGCTCCGGCCCGGGTCAAGGTTACTCGGCAGGGCGTGGGGGACTCCGCCAGGCCTCGCTCCCTGTCAAACCCCGGCTCAAGGAGTCTCCGCATGACTCGGCTGTTGCGCAGTGTAGCCCGATCTTCCCGGCGCTGTGCACGGAGACTTAGCTCCGCTCCGCGCAGTGTGCTGGCCGTTCCACGCCGCTGAGGAGGATCGGAACATGACGGGTTGAATCGCCGGCGGTAGCTGACTGTAGCTGTGATTTGCTTCGCGGCTGAGTGAAGACCGGAGAGTGAGACGCCTCCTCGTCTCGCGCGCGCTTGTTGATGGATCTGGTGCGACGGCTTTCCGTCTCGGCCGCCGACGCCGCGCATTCGTGCGCGCGCCGAAGCTCGTCCGCGCTCGAATTCCAGCTCCGACGGCACGGACTGCTAGACACTAGCGCGCGTTGGACGCGCATCTCCGGGTCTGGTGAGTGATGGCTTTTTTTTCTAGTCGAAATAGTGACCGCGCCCAGCTTTCTAAAAACCTTTCTGGCACCTAATTGTTTTCTATTCAAAAGATAAACTCCTGGTGAGAAATGGATGCTGCTCACGGGATTTATCAGCGCTAGGCGGAGAGGAATTTACCGCTCTGCTGCTCTGTGTGCCAACAATGATTTCAACTCTGGTGCGCTTTACGATCAGTCATTGTAGCTCATTGGTCATTGTCAGTCATTGTAGTCATTGTTGGAAACAATGCGCCATCGTCCGAGCCTGTGGTACGTGGTGGAACACACACAGACTCTGCCCCGAATAAGCTACCGACGCTCCGAAATGTAGCATGCCTCCCAGCGTCGCTGTCCAGGAATTCACCCAAAAACCAAGAATATTTTGCTCTCAAAAATTCTCGGTAACTGCGAACCACTGGAGACATCCTACGTACGTGTCGCGTCTCACAAAATCACCTGCATTTAGGAACTACTGCGTCATAACACTGCAATGTCGGAATGTGTCTTTTCGCGAATTTACACTGATGCAAAATGAAACGGGTCAATTGGATATACGAATTTCATCTGTTTGGCTGTGCTATAATTTGTATCCATCAAGCATCTTCACGTATGCAGATATTTTCAGAAAATCAGAAAAGTGTGATCATCACTAAATTAGGTCATTTGCAGGAGTGTCAGTGTTTCCAGTTAAACTGCTGAAGTTTCTGCTACTTTAAGCTATCCCGCGGTGAAGGCTGGATTGAAGAATTTGAGAGCATCAAGAAGTAGCACGTCACAGTACGCATAATGCAATCGATTTCTTTTAATGTTCTTTTTTTCTGATTGTGAGTGAAACTGGGGAAAAAAAATATTAATTTCGGAGTTGACAGGACTGAAGCTCGAGGAGGCAGAACTTGCCTCCTTTGATCCCGCCCTATTTAATCACAAAGAATGCCCCGTCTGGTGCTGGCGCTTGCAACAGGCTAGAGCACTATACAAACGTAGCGCGCGTAACAGTACGAGTTTTTAGACATCTTCGCTCGCCAAAGCCAGCTGCATTTTTCAATATTCTTTATTCGGTCAGAAGGTCACTAACGCCATCTAAGCGCCCTCATGATGGCCCACGGCATTAGAAGTTAAAAAAAAAGCGGCAGCTGCAAGAAAGCAGTCTAAACAATTAAAAATGATATCGGCACCCTGCACGTCCATTAATTCGGAGGTTTCAGTGCTTGACCGTGCTTCGATCTCCTACTCGGGCGGGGCACCTAACCGTGAGGAGAGCAGGAGACGTCACCAAAAGAGTAAATCTCCCAAGTTCACAGAATGTTTTCTATAATAGGATCAAGAATTCAAAATGTTGGCAAAACGGCGCACGGACACAAAGCAGAAGAAACCCCTCAACACAACGCTAACTAACATTTCATGTTTATTGGCATTTCACGCGTGTACTACAAGCTAGCAAATCCGAAAAAAAAAACAGAAAAAGAAAGAAGGCCAAGCACAACCTACCATGACGTACCCGCACGCAGTGCACACCGGGCAAGTAAAAAAAAAGACTTTAAAAGCGGAAAAACAGGAAACTTTTCCCTCGTCTTCTCAAAAATGCACGAAAAAAGTTTGTAACATGCGAGGACAACCTGGCGTGTCCGATTCATCTGTCTATGACAACTTTCATGTTGGTCAAACCCCTTTTTGCTTAAATTGCAGGCTCAGGAATAATTTCAAGAATGTCCCAGAATTTAGGTATCATTTTGTCGCATCTGGCCATGCGTCCTTGTGTTTCAAAAGTACCAACAATTATAGCAAAAATTTTAAAAATTTCCCGACTAGAGAGATTATCCAGGCCATAGAGATCAAGAAGTTCAATGAGAGTTGCATAAGCGTTCCATCTGTTCTTATCCCAGACAAAGAATCTCGGCTGTTGATTTTTGCTTCTGGAGGTTTTCCTTTTTGTTACTTTCACGGTATTCGGTGCGTCTGGGTATGTCATGGTCGGTTGTGCTTGGCATGTTTTTCATGGTCTTCTACATTTACGGGCTCGTATTTATACTAGTAACGAGGCAATAGAAATCAGTTATTCAGCGCTGTGTTGAATCTTTTATTATCTTCTTCGTGCCAGTGCAGTTCCGCTGTTATAATAATCACCATAACCATCCTGACTACATCCACTGCAGGACAAATGCATCTCTCTTCTCAATTAACCCTGTACTGTGCCAGTTGCGGCCACCTTGCTCCCTCAAACTTCCAAATCATATCCGCCCAGGTAACGTTCTTCCGCCCGCTGCTACGCTTGCCTACTCTTGTCATTCACTCAGTTACATTTAACGACCGTCGGTTAGCTTCCCCTCGCGCTACATGCCCTGCCCAAGCCCATGTTTTTTTTTTCTTGATTTCGGCTAGGATGGCATCAATCAATCATTTATTCAGACATGAACTTGTATGCACAGTATATGCCTAGGAGATGAGACAAAAGGAAGAAGCTGCTGGCATTCTTCCTGACGAGGCCTCATCCCGGGTCACACATCAAAGGCAGAAGGGTGGTTACATTCATTAAAACTCAACAAACTCTTCAGTTCAATTTCCACACTAGTTGAAAGTTAATCAAGGCACATGACATTACAGAGAGAAAGGAAAGAAACCATCAACGCTACATTTCGCAACACAAAAGAAAATATGACAGCAATAAGACTATCGCTCCAAGCACTACACATCACAAGTATTTGATGGGTCAGTAGTACGAATAAAGAGCATCTTCATTTTCTTTTTGAATTTACAAGTGGTTTTACTAGTTTCATCTGCGTCAATTATGGAAGGATACACACTACAAACTGCACAAATTTGGTTATCAATGTGTTGGGTGCCCTAGTTTGTCCGGGCACGACTGGAAATGAAAGAAGTGACTCGTAGACTATAGCTTATGTCTGTTGCTTTTTTTCCCTGACCCACAGTGCTCTCTTCCTGTATCTTAACGAATTATTTTCCTTTCCATAGCTCGCTGCGTTGTCCTCAATTTAAGCCAACATTTCCCGTAAGTCTAAGTCCAGGATTCTTCTTCATGAATATTAATTTTGAGGCAACTGCGCAATATTGCAAGGTAATCTTTAGGAAAATGACCCATTTTTCGGATGCGTAACAAAATCTGTCATTTAAAGTCCGTCGCTCGCCTCGAGTTCCATATAAAACGAACTGAGAACGTTTTGACGATAGTACAGGAAAGCATGCGAAGGGGAACTCTGCGGATATATTGATCGTTAAAGTGGAATTTTACGATATATGAAAAAAAATCGCGATCATAAAGAACTGCGCGTTTAAAAAAGCCCTTGTCCAGAATTTCTCTCTATGTCCACGTTACCGGCCCGGAGATCACTACTGTTAAGATATAGCTGTTATATACTTCCCTGTATGCGTTGTTTCCGGAGCTATTTTACAATCTTGCAAAATCAACTTGTCCAGTATTTCATGCACCTTAAAATGTTTACAACTTCTTATGCAAGGATCAAAACGATCTAGCACTTACCGCGGTTGCCTCCCGCAATCTTTAATTTTTCCCCCAACGGCGCATATTTAGGAAACAGTTAGAAAGTTGCTAGAATTTCGAGCATCGGCCGAAGGGTTAAATCTAGTACTGTTCTCATCGCTCCCAAAAAGAAATCGAATTTCATGTTGACAGTATTCGCGCCGCGATATCCTATAATTTCGAAAGTGTTAATTTAATCGTTTTACAACTGGTCACTTTTCAATTTATTGCTCTAATTCATGCTCATGTACCAGATGCAGCTGGCAGAAAGCTGCTGCAGCGAGTTTCGAATCAAGTAGAGCGTCTCAGGGAAGCCTCAAGGCAAACGTCTAAATGCAGTTGCGTTAAGGATTCCGTTAAGCGGAACACCTGGCGTCGTCGTCGTCAGCGGTGGCGTAAGCGAAAAATCCCCACAGTGCCAACCCGGGTAGGTCAAGGTGACAGGTGGTCACCGAGGTCACGTGACCATCTGGCGCCATCATGACCTGCCTACCGGACTGAAATCAAACTGCTCACCGTTGACAGTTAAATTAATGGCTGATCGCGAGAGCTACCTCGGGAAGAGCAACTTGGGCCCCACGCTCAAGCCCCACCGGTGACTCTGTTTGAAACAGCCGCCTGCCGGAGCAGTGACGTATCGTTTAACCGCTGCACCACTGCGCCAGGAGCGGTATGAGGACTCCGAAAGCGCGACCCTACTTTAGCTTTAACACATTGATCGCATTATATCACTCATTTATACATAGTCACATCACTTATGCCTTAACATGCTGGGGTAATACTTACAGCTCTCACCTTGCATCAACTCAGGTAATCCAGAACAAAGCTATAAGAATTATTACATCCAGACCGTGTATTACTAATGCCAGATCTTTACGCCATATGAATATCCTAATTGTTTCAGAGCTCATCAAATCTCATTTAGGTATATTGTTCTTCAGAATCATCAACGACCAATTACCAACAGTTCAGTTTTTATCTTCCACACTCACGAATTCCAACACTACCCGGTTTGCTTCTAACAACAATTTCCTCCTACCAAAAGTTCGTACTAACTATGGCAAGCAGACTGTTCAGCATTCGTCGATTTCATTATGGAACACCTTACCTCCGAATATTAAAAACTCAAGTTCAGTATTTACTTTTAAACCGACCTTAAAACCAATCTTGACAGCGGACAGTTGACCATTAGTTTCTTTTTATTTCTTTATTTTTCTTCTTTTTTTCTTTTTCTTCGGAGTTTGTGTTCTTTGTCTACAAAGGTATGTATCGTGTCTTAATTCGGTATCATATTTCATTTTTAAAATGCTGCGCATTGTTTACTTAACCCAATGTTATTATGAGCAGGAGGTCCCCGTTCAGTCATTTGACTATGGGACCTCCTTCTGTATATCATTGTATATTGATCAAATGATTGACTAATAAAAAATTCTCATTCTGATTCTGAACGACCTGTAAATGTAGAGTAGAGGGTGACAAATTCCGCATATATGGGCATTAGCTCATTACGCCATCGCGTCATAACCTTAAGGCGGAGCTAAAGTTTCCCGTCTAGTATTTGAAGCTGCAGAAATGTTCAGAGCGCTAAGAAAATACTCAAAACAGTCTGCAAGAAAATAAAAATGCGTGCGGCATGTGTGCTTGCTCTGAAAGTGACGCGCCTGACGGAACAAATTTCCTGTGTCCAGCCAACTCTGCCGGGAGTCCAGGCCGGTGGAGTCGAATTCCCTGTCAACACAAACTTGCTTCCACTCTCTCTCTCTTCCTCTCCTCGCGTAGAAAGAAGTCTGAATGCATCTGTCCTACAGGAAATTGCCTCGTTTGGAGTTTGTCTGAAACTTGGGAATTTCTATTGGTGACGTTTTTTTTTCTCCAGATATTCCGCGAATAATTACTTACCGAAGTATATGATCGGCTAATTTTGAAATAAATATTCTCCTGCGCGACTCCAGGAATTCCCACAGTAGCTATTTCAGACATAACTTCACCAGCGAAAGAACGAGACACGAGGAGAAGAACACAGGACCAGCGTTGTCCTGTGTTTTTCTCCTCGTGTCTCGTTCTTTCGCTGGTGAAGTTATGTCTGATGTACACCAACTAGCCCACATGGGTACCTTGTTGTAGCTATTTCAGTTTCATGAAATGGCGAAGTTTCTTTCCACGCCGCCCCTTCATGTTGAGTGGATCCACCCTTTGCAACTGACACGACCGGAAGTGTAGTCGTCATAGCAAGCAAAGAAGCCAGTTGAACCGAGCAGCTTCTTCGAAAGCACTCCCTCACTGAGGCATAAAAAATTCAGGGGGGCATTTTGTTGAACTAAAGTGCGGTGAGGCGAAAACCTTTAGCGCGGTGTTGTTGCTTGTGTCACTCACGTGTAGTTAAGATGGTAATTAAGTACAGAATTGTCTGTGAACCTTAAATGCTGGAGAGACTGGAGATGCGTTTGGGAGGAATCCGTCTGATTCGACGCCTTTCTGCGAACACTCTCCAGCGTCCTAGACAAGGAGAATTATA